>NC_087210.1:6759214-6814214 GCF_015104395.2 Macrobrachium nipponense | reverse complement strand
TAATATATATATATATATATATATATAATATATATATATGATATATATATATATATATATTATATATATATATATATATATATATATATATATATATATATATATATAATCTATATATATATATATATACATATATACACATATATCTTACCAGTTCAAAATGGAAAAACATCCAATGTACTCTAGTATATTATGAAATATTTTCCTTGTTCCTCATGAAAGACAACGACTAAGAATGTTGCGCATTCTTGTTGGAAAACAATATGGAATCTCTCTCTCTCTCTCTCTCTCTCTCTCTCTCTTGATAATGTGTGGAGGAATTTGATTTCATTAGGGTAACATTCGTTTGCATAGTCTAATATGGAAGCGAATGTTGTTAATTTTGCTTTTTATCTTTTACGTTGACCATTTTCACATGCTAGGCAGAGTTGTTTTAAAATTACCTCCTTTCATATTCTCTTTCTTCCATCTTACTTTCCACCCTCTCCTAACGATTGAGTCATACTGCAACTGCTTTGAGGTTTTCCTCCTTTACCTTTCAAGCATTTGACTGTGAGTTTCCGCTTCAGTGCTGAATGACCTCATAGGTCCCAGTTCTTGCCATTTGGCCTAAATTTTATAAATTCAGTTCACAGGGGAATGTCATTCAACATTGGATAATGTTGTGGGTTGAATGTTCATGGAAAGACAGCGCGCTCTATGGAATACTATTAGTGGTACTTCGATAATATGATTGTTTATAATGGATATTTGTTTTTTAGTGACTTTCATGTTGAGCTTACATTAATTCTCGGTTATGTTTATAACGAAAATCGTTTCTTGAGTCGAAATCACTTTTGCATACAGCGATTGAATAAATTTCCAGCGGGAAGCTCGAGGTTCACTCTTTAAAGAGAATCGTGCAAATGAAACAGTAGTTTACGGTAGCATATGTGATGAAGACCATATTTTTGCTTCTATATGTGCGTTTTTAAACACCGAGACATCTGTATGCATGCTTGTTTGTCTGTTGGACTGAACTTACAAATCCAGACAAAAACTCAGGTGTGAGCGCCTCAGTGGCGTGGTCGGTATGGTGTTGGCGTGCCACCTTGGTGGCCACGAGTCCGATTCTCGGGCATTCCATTGAGGAGTGAGATTTCTGGTGATAGAAGTTCACTCTCGACGTGGTTCGGAAAGTCACGTATGGCCGTTGGTTCCGTTGCTGAATAACCTCTGGTTCCATGCAACGTAAAAACACCATACACGCAAACTCAGATGTCTATGACAAATCAGACTCTTCAAAAATAAAGGATTAAGTAAATCAGGAATTGACAAAGAAAGAAAAGAAGACGACGACGAGGAATTCCACATACAGGAAGTAAATGGTATAATATAGTACTGAACAAGCAGTTTAGATTTAAACTTTTAATAATTGTCTTACGGCATCTGCGAGATTGTGAAGCCTGACTTGGACAACGGGTTTCGAGAGAGAGTTAATTAACAAAGAATTAAATCAGGAAACTTTCGAGGGTATTAATTGCGGCTACTTCTAGAACGTTCACGGACCTAAGCGGAAATCTTACGATGGAGTAGGCGTTTCCGAGTTGGAATAAAGTTACGTCTTTGTAAAGAGTTACATCTTTGTAAAGAGTTACATCTTTGTAAAGAGTCACGTCTTTGTAGAGTTACGTCTTTGTGTTCACCTATGCGAAAAATGATAGTCCGTTTCGTTGCCCTTACTAAATAAAAAGTGTACATAAATTCCACATACTTTTATTAGGGATCGTGAGACACGTTCGTGAATAACACACACTGACACGACTTGCATCTGGTTACTGCTGCTACCAAATTCAAAATGTATTTTGGCGTTTCTGACAAAATCCTTTAGAATTATTCTGAATTGAGAGTTATGATATAACAGTTGGAAGAAAATTGTAACTTGAAGCATTTAGATTAAATATCTTCCTTCCTTCCTTCCTTTGTCACTGGACGAGTGGGTTCTGTACTCAACTATCAATCTGGTAGCCCGAGTTCGCTCCACGCGGCTACCAGTGCATAATCGGAGGAATTTATTCTGATGATTAGAAATTAATTTCTCGATATAATGTAGTTCGGATCCCACAATGAGTTTTAGGTCCCGTTGCTAAGAAACCAATTGGTTCCCAGCCACGTAAAAAAAAATCTAATCCTTCGGGCCAGCCCTAGGAGAGCTGTTAATCAGCTCAGTGGTCTGGGGAAACTAAGATATTTCACCACATCATTGGTTTGTATTTTGGGAAATTCGGTATTTATGAATATCAAACGTTTGCAGTGCTGTCAGATCAAGTTTCACAGAAAATCAACTTGAATTCTCACTTAGTACATGTTGCCTGTTTTTATCTGCCATTCGTAAGGTGGGTCCCTTCCATACTGATCTCTATATATCACAAGTAAATTTGTATGGAGATTGTTTATGTTGTAGCGGCCCTTACCTTTTTACCAAAAAACGAGATGGCATTATTTGCCATTCGTCCCCCACTTGCTAATCTTCCTTTCAATCAGTCGTACGTTACTTCTCTTCATGAGGTCCTATGGTGCATTTTCAGTAATTAGATTTCTGACTAGTCATTTCATCTGTTTATAGAAGGTTCCTTTTTGTTTTTTTAATTTTAGTTCTTAGATCATCTGCCGGTCACCTTCGACTCCACCGAGTCTTGTATCAGTCATCTCTGCTCCTCCGCCGTGTGAAATGTTTGTGAGAGACCTTCTGTAAAACTGAATATCTATAATCATTGTAATTTTAGCTACAAAATACTTAGAGCAATCTAGCTATGCCATGCGTGTTCTATTACGGAATTCATGAAGGACAATTTCTCGAAATTGTTATCGTTATTTGCTGTACATCTTTTTTGCTCTTCGCCCCTTATACATCCAGTTAATCTCTCTCTCTCTCTCTCTCTCTCTCTCTCTCTCTCTCTCTCTCTCTCTCTCTCTCTATATATATATATATATATATATATATATATATATATATATATATATATATATATATATATATAATATGTATATATGTATACATACGAACACTTACACGCTTCGCACAGATCTATGCAGATTTAGACGTAGCGCGTCTAGACAACCCCACTGAATTTTCTACCCAAACTTCGTTGTTCAGTCCAATATAAAAATTTTCCGTGCCAAAGTTTGATGCAAAGGTCTTAACCCTAAGTTTGCTCATTTTTCGCAGAGTCCTTGAAGAACGGGGCTTCATTTTATTCGCCAATAAACTTCAGGTTGAAAGCAAGCGAGCGAGCGAGTGAGCGAGTCTCTAAAAACGCTTTTAATTTAATGCTTCAATTTCAGATAAGACATTTCGTGGAGCGGTTGTTTAAGGGAAAATCTTTTATTTGTTATATGGGAAGAATGAATCACGGAATGAGATGGAGGGAAGGGAGGTCCGTTATCTGCCTTCTACTCAATTTTGGTAGTTGTCAAACCGTTTTTCTGCGTGATTGTCCAAGATAATTGGGGCTCAATTCGTGCGTTATGGCAGGCCACCAATCTCCCAGTTGACCTGGTCGCGATATTTTGCAGTGACATAGTTTTTGTTTTTATTATTATTTCCTCGGAATGAATACGTAACTCTATGAATGGAAGGTTTTGCTTCCATTTTCTGGAAATGAATACGTAACTCTATGAAGGAATGTTATCTTCTCCAAGTGAACACGTGAATGAATGGATGAATGTATAAATGAATGAATGAATGAATGAATGTTATCTTCCCCAAGTGAACACGTGAATGATTGAATGAATAAGTGAATGAATGAATGTTATCTTCTCCAAGTGAACATGTGAATAAATGAATGAATGAATGTTATCTTCTCGAAATGGATATGTAAAATTGTGAATTAATGTTATCTCCCCGAAATGAATAATATGAATGAATGTTGTATTCTCGAATTTGTAGGTATATAAATGAGTGAATGTTATCTTCACGAAATGAGCAGTATGAATGAGCTTATATTATCGAAATGAATACTGGAAATGAATGTTATATTATCGAAATGAATGCTTAACCCGATGAATTAATGTTATCTTGTCGAAATGAATACTACGAATCAGTGTTATCTTCTCGAAGTGAACATACAAATCGGTGAATGATTGTGATCTTCTCGAAATGTATAAGTAACTCTATGGCAGGAATATTAGAAATTTATTTGTCATATTCTTGAACGTCTTAAATATGTCAGCTAATGAGAAATATGTTCGTGATGGGAGACCGATGAAGAAAATGTATTTAAAGTATCACAGTTCAGCTTCTTAAAGTAATGTGTAAATACATTTCAGACACGAACGCACATTCAGAGAGAGAGGAGAGAGAGAGAGAGAGAGAGAGAGAGAGAGAATGTTGGTGAAAAGGGTTTGTTGAAGAACTATATTTTAAGTATCAAGAGTTCAGCTTATTAAAGCATCAACACTACAGCTTATTAGAGTAATGTATAAATGAATTTCAGAGAGAGAGAGAGAGAGAGAGATGATGGGAGATTCATGAAGAAAGTGTATTTAAAGTATCAAGAGTTAAGCTTATTAAAGTAATGTGCAAATTCTTGGAGAGAGAGAGAGAGAGAGAGAGAGAAACACGGTTGCAACAGGACCGGACCATGGGGGGGGGGGGGGGGGGGGTGGAGTTGGGGGTTGGGTGAGGGTATTTGAAAACGGGATTGAGCCTCGCGGAGAACAATAAATATCGCGGCTATGACCTGCATATTGAATTTCTGTTTCTCTCCATCAGCCGACAAGCGGTGGCGGCGTCATCTGCTTCAAGCCGCGTCCGATTTGGACATGTGTCCTTTATGTCTTGGACGGGGAAGAAAAAAATAAAAACAGGAAAATATTCCTGTGTTCCTGAGGCGTATGAGAGATCCGTCCCTCGCTCTATTTGCACGGAATTGTTATTATTATTTACCGTTGTCTGGCAACGATGCCAGACGCCGACGGAAACGTCAGATCTCGTGTTAGTTTCTTTTTTCCCTTTCGTCCGATTCCGACAATGACGCGTTCATGTCACGGGCATTTTAAAGGACGTTATTATTATTAGACGTAGTTTTACCCGCCGTTAAAAATCATGTCCAGGATGGTGGTTCCATTTCATGGAGATATTTCGGTTGGATTGCGTAGTTCC
Organism: Macrobrachium nipponense; assembly: GCF_015104395.2. NCBI lineage: Eukaryota > Metazoa > Arthropoda > Malacostraca > Decapoda > Palaemonidae > Macrobrachium > Macrobrachium nipponense. The sequence continues at coordinate 6,809,071 of NC_087210.1, read as the reverse complement.
AGGCTAGGTGTTGTCTCTTTCGCTCTTTTGAATATAACACTATATATATATATATATATATATATATATATATGTGTGTGTGTGTGTGTGTGTGTGTGTGTGTGTGTGTGTGTGTGTGTGTGTGTGTGTGTGTTATTGGAGGGGAGTCTGTTCCGAAGGCTTGATGATGAGTGAAAATTGCTGATAACCGAAATTTCGGCGCTGATAACCAGTTAATGGAGCCTCTGTTTGGGATTTATCGGCGCGAATACTCTGTTATCGGCGCCGATAAGCCGGAAATCGGCGTATTCGATTCTGGACGAGCTCCATGAAACCGGATCGCCAATAACCAAGGCTGCCGATGAACTGGGGACTGCCTGTGTATGTGTGTGTGATATATATATATATATATATATGATATATATATATATATATAGGGTATATATATATATATATATATATATCTATATATATATATAAATATATGTATATATATATATATATAGTATAGAGATGATATATAGTATATATATATATATATATATTATATATAGGTATATATTTAAATATATATATATATATATTTATATATATATATATTATATATATACTGATATATATATTATATAATATATATATCTATATATATATATATAGTATTATATATAGTATATCTTCTATATATTATATAGATATATATATATATATATATATATATATATATATATAAGTATAGTATATATATATAGTAATATATATATATATTTATTTGTATTGTGTGTATATAATGATATAGGTGCAATTTGGACCCCTGAGAAGCAAGAAAGATACATTGTTACTGTATTAGAGGGACTTAGAATATCATAAGGGACTTTTTTTATATTATAATGACCACAGGAAAAAAATATATCACACAAAAGAGTAACAGGATTTCCTTTACTCTTGAGGGTTAATGTAGCATCTCAAAAATAATGCCATAAAAATCTCTTTAAATAGTTTTAAAGTTTTGAAAAATCAACAGACCTCATGTAAAACTAAACATTATCGGAGAAGAAAATTCAAAAGCCTAACAAATTATAAAAGTTCCTCAGATTACTAGTGAAACGCTCGTTAATGTTAGAGAAAAAATCAACTTATTAACTGGAATGTAATATGGTTGGATCAGGTTTTTAAATGGTTGGTATGGAGTTGGCGTCCCACCTCGGTGGTCGCGAGTTCGATTTTCGGCCATTCCATTCAGGAGTGAGAGATGTGTATTTCTGGTGATACTAGAAGTTCACTCTCGACGTGGTTCGGAAGTGACGTAAAGCCGTTGGTCCCGTTGCTGAATAACCACTGGTTCCATGCAACGTAAAAACACCATACAAACGTACAAAATATAGACATCAGCCAAAGACTGTATGACCCAGATCCATTTGTTTGGGAGAAATGTTCAATAATATTTAGCTTATGAGTGTTGTAGTTAGTGTAATCTAAACAATACCAAAGGGCCACGCCAGACAATTTTCCATTTATAAATCATTAGGGTCCTCAGTTTCCTCGAACTTTGTAAACACGGTTCGAAACACTGTTGGTCTAAATCTATCAACAGGTGACACTTTCCTTCTGTCCAGAGATTCTGGAGGACCAATGGACGTAGCCATTATTGGTGATAACAATTGTATCTTTTTGTCGGAATATGTTCTGTGTTTCATCTGAGCATATCTGTTATAAATATCTGCTGTTATCAAGGAGTCCCCTTGAAGATTTCTGAATAGGATTCCATTCATTATCATACCTTTGTGCTTTTTCTCTCATGAATAGATATACGCATTTTTCATCTCCACCTGCGTTCGTCTTGTCTGAACCATTATTTCACAAACGTTAGCCTTCTGCAGCATTGCTAGGTTAAAATAATGTCTAATAAAAACTTGATCTCTCCAGTCATTTTATCTCCCATCTCAACAGTTCCAGTTCCGTGACAACATTCCCGCAATCGTTTTAGTGAAGGGGCTGCTCTCTCCTCCTCCTCCTCCTCCTCCTCCTCCTGCACCTGCAAGCAATCACTCCGATGAGATCATCTTCACTCTGGGAAAAAAGTCTGCACATTTCACCCCTTTTGCTTCCTTAACTTGGCGTCGCCAGAACGAACGGCTTGAATTGAGAGGTTCATTTGGGTAAGTGATTAGTAGCTCGGCAGCTTCTGATTCCACAGAGAGAGAGAGAGGAGAGAGAGAGAGAGAGAGAGAGAGAGAGAGAGAGAGAGAGAGGTTCAGCGGAATTCAAAGGAACTTCCTATTTTCATCGGGATCAATCGCTCAGCTTCGGTGCAGGAGTTATTCATGGTATGCCTTTGGACTTGGATGGAGATTTGACTTTGGCATTTCTTATTTTAATTATGATATTAATTTCTTATTACACTAATTTACCTGTCGTTGCAAAGGAACTCGTTCTCGAGATTGCGAAGTTGCGTTTGTTTTGGAGAGGGTCTTCTTCCTCGATAGTATTATTATTATTATTATTATTATTATTATTATTATTATTATTATTATTATTATTATTATTATTATTATTATTTGGAGAAGACCCTCTTTTAAACAAATATTGTTGAATAAAATGGCAGAATTCACCGAATTAATCTTATATAATTATTATCTTGTCTATTTTTCTTATTACTCGCTTTTCCGGCTCAGTGATACTTCTTAATAATTGGCAAATATTCATTTTGGGAGATATCTGAATAATGCTGAAAGTGGTATTTTATTTAGAACATAATTTTTACTAGTACTAGTCATTACTGGTATTTTCAGCATACTGGTGTATGGAAAAGTGTTCCTCAGGTCCAGGTAAAGCAGGGGTCGTCGTCGGTGTTGGTATTTATTATTATTATTATTATTATTATTATTATTATTATTATTATTATTATTATTATTATTATTATTATTACGATATAGGCTATTATTTTCATTGTTAATGTTAATGTACATAGTCCCAACATATTGGGATTGGAAGTCTTTTGAACTCTCAAATTCTGCTTGTATATCTTTTCGTATCAGAGAGAAAACATTATTTTTGTGGATTATTCCGTTAGTTTTGACGTTCATGATATCACGGCCCCACTATCACATGAAACTTTCAAATTATCCTGTAAGCTAGAAAAGAAAACTTAATTAATCAATAAGAAAATGCATCTCCATTTACATAAAATTAACCCCCTTTATATTTGAATAGAGAGATAACGACACTATCGCCAACGTATGTGATGGAAAGAGAAAGGTAGGTGAAGTTAGTATAGCAGAATGGGGCAGACCCACATGCTCTCATTAAATTATGCTTTGTTAAACTCCTGTCATATAGATTTCAGTTTCATAACGAATTCTCTAAAATTAAGACTTTACTTCTGGATAAAGTGGACGGCTGACCAACATGCTCTTATTAAGTTATTGTTTGGTCAAATCCTGGCGTATAGATTTCTGTCACGTAAAATCACTCGGTTTCAACACTTGCATAACACGATGCCATAGTAGATATGGTTAAACTGAAAATCCACAAAAATAATGAAACATATCTTAGTCGAATGTCGGTACACATCCGGTTGTGAAATTAACGATTCTCATCCGGAATCTTAATTCGTCTGTCAAAACGCCTTAAATCAAAACAGGATGTGAATTTCCGATTCCAAAAGCACTGTTCTCCATTGTGGAATCCTAAGGAATTACTCCCGTAGTGGGATAGTGCCTTCAGTACACCTCACGGGGTACACTGTAGGCATTACTAAAGGTTCTTTGCAGCGTCCCTTCGGCCCCTATAGTAGATTCACATCATCCGTGCCTTTGACGTCTAGGCCAGTCCATTACGACGCTCCTGATTGGCTGTAGATAATCCAGTCACAGGGCTAGAAACTCTGTCTCTCTCTCGAGTCTTTCAGGAGAGGTGGAACATACATCCTGCCCATGTGAACTCTCTCGAGAGACTGAGAGTTTCCAGCCAATCAACAGCCAATTAGGAGCGTCATAAAGGACTAGCCTAGACGTCAAATGCACTGTTGATGTGAATCTACAAGCTGCAAGCCTTTTCATTCATTTAACTTTGCCCTCATTCATATTATCATTCTTCCATCTTGCTATCGCCTTTCAAAACCTTCTAACTCTCTATTCCCTTTCCAGCGCTGAACGACCTCATAGGTCCCAGTGCCCAGCCTTTGGCCTAAATTTTATATGCCATTCCAGTCCATTCCTATAAGGAATTGGGCCTTCGCGTAACCTGGGTAGTAAACAAGGCAGCCACCTACCTCTGCCTCTACTCCGACTTGACATCTGGGATGTAGCTGAAGGAGGCTGCTGTGGTTTGCCGCGCAGATAGTTTAATTAATATTAATGAACCTCATAGGATTCCGCATGTGGTGACTCGTGTATTTCAGCGCAGACTAAAGCAGCCCCGTTATTAAGCAAGTTCAAGTGTCTTCAGCTCTCAATGGTATCTTGCGCGCACAGTTATAGTGTCGATGTCATATTATTAAGGAGCATCTCCGTTGCTGTTCTCGCCGTGAAATTGTGATGCGGAAATGTTAGTTTGGGTGTTGTTGTTTTTGTTGCTGTTGTTGTGGTTTTTATATTATTTTATTTATTCATTTTTTGTGGTAATATAACGTCTAAGAAGACGTCAGAGTGATTGCAGTACTTAGGCATTTACAATGAAATTACTTAAAAAAAATTTTTTTTTACTGGCAATGTAACGTCTAAAAATGTCAGAATAAATGTACTACTAGAAACATTTGAAATTAAATAGTGTTTTATATGTTTATATTGCGTTTGAGTATACGTGAAAATGAATGGAGTAATAGAGACATTTGGAATTAAATATTGTTTTATGTTTTGTATTACGTTTAAGTATACGTCAGAATGAATGCAGTACTAGTCATTTGAAATTAAATATTGTTTTAAATGTTTATATTACGATTAAGTATACGTCAAAATGAATGCGGTACTAAAGATATTTGCAATATGATTATTGTTTTATATGTTTATTTTACGTTTAAGGTTACGCCAAAATGAATGCAGTACTAACGGCATTTACAATATAATTGTTTTCTTTTTTGTTTATATTACTTCTAAGACGTCAAAACGAATGTAGTGCTAAAGGCATTTGCAATAAAATTGTTTTCTTTTGTGCTTATATTACGTCTAAGAAGACACACAAAATGAAGAATGCACTACTAACTGCACTTGGAATAAAATTATTATTATTATTATTATTATACATCTAGCACGTCAAAGGAAATGCACAATTAACGGCAGTTGCAATAAAATGATTTTCTTTTGTGTTTATTTTACTTTTAATAAGACGTCAAATTGCACGAAATACTAGTGGCACTTGGAATAAAAATGATTGTAACCAGGAATTAGGAATAAACACAAAAATATGAACGACGAAGTAAAAAAAAAAATTTCTTGGTTTTACGTCAAAGAATAATTCAAAAAGTGATTCCACGAATAATAGTTATGCAATATAATTATTATATCCAGTACTTTGGAAATAATAATAGAAATATGAACGACGAGATGAAGAAAGAAAATATTGAAAGTATTGACGCATTCGTGTGAGTGTTTTGGGGGAATACATTACTGCACCGTCTCATCGATGTGATGTTTATATTTCTTAGATGGGTGCACAGGCTGAATAATTAATGCCGCAGGAATAGGCCTAATACGGTGCACGATCAATGCCGCCGAGTATTAAGGACTACAACGTTTGGAAAATGTGTTTTCGTGTGTTTATTTGCGTATGCATTTACGCTTCGTCGGGCGAGACTTTATGCGTAAACTGCAGGTATAACACTGGTGATAGGTGATAACAAAGGCTGTAGACGTCGAAATATTCTTATTAGAATAAGTGAACTTCCTTTCAAAATATTTTTGTCTATATGCGAGAGTTCGCGACATATTTATTTATTTATTTTTTTTTTTTGAAAAATATATTTCCGTGTTTTTATTTGCGTATGCATTTACGCTTCGTCGGGGGAGATTTTATGCCTAAGCTGCTGGTATAACACTGGCTGTAGACGTCGACATATTCTTATTAGAACAAGTGAACGTTCTTTCAAAATATTTTTCTTTATACCTGAGCGTTCTCGAAATATATTTTGGAAAATATATTTCCGTGTTTTTATTTGCGTATGCATTAACGCTTTGTCGGGAGATTCTATGCGTATGCTGTTGTTATAACCTTGGTTGTAACAAAGGCAGTAGACGTCGAAATTTTCTTGTTAGAATAAGTTTACGTTCTTTCAAAATATTTTTCTTTACATATGAGAGTTCGCGAAATATATTTTTGGAAAATATATTTCCATGTTTTTATTTGCTGTTGTTATAACCTTGGTTGTAACAAAGGCTGTAGACGTCGAAATTTTCTTATTATAACAAGTGAACGTTCTTTCAAAATATTTTTCTTTATACCTGAGCGTTCTCGAAATATATTTTGGAAAATATATTTTATGTTTTTATTTGACGTGATTTTATGCGTATGCTGTCGTTATAACCTTGTTTGTAACAATAAAGGCCATAGACGTGACTAATTTTTATTCGAACAAATGAATGATCTGCTTTTCAAAATGTATTTTTCTTTATGCCTGCGAGCTCAGGAAATATATTTTTGGAAAATATATTTCCTGTTTATCAGAGTATTTATTCACACTACTTTGGTCGGTTGTATGCCAATAATTATCATTATATTCTTGGCTGTAACTGTTAAAAGTAATAAAGGCCCAATTATTCCTATTATACCACGGTCTGCCTTTAGAAAGTAAATCTATCTTTATACCTGAAAGGATATTGACGCAATTTAAGCTCAAATGAATAAGGTTCGAATGATTTTGCTAAATGAGCAAAACTGGACCTGTCCCACTCGTTCCTCTTCCCCTGGAGTCATTTTTCCTGCGCTCCTGTCCTACTTTGCCAATGAGATATGCAGAGGTGTCAGCAAAAAATTTCAAAGCATCAGCTCCGAAATTCTACTCAAGAGATAATAACTGTATTTATTATGCAAGAGGATATTGCAGAAACGGAGAAAATGCAGATTCAGACACAAAATGAATAATTATGATGAAGGAAGATCAAATATTATGGAAAAGTTGGATTTTTTAATGTCAGAATTTTCTGGAAATGAAAAAAAGAACAACATACCAGAACAGGAAAGAGACATGGGAAAATCCTTATTACTACCAGTATTAAATGAAGGAGAAAACACGCAAACCATCATAGTGATGAATGCGCAGGGTTTAGTTACGAGTAACTCAAAAAGAAAAAATAGAGTACTTAGAAGAACTAACCCAAATGAAAAGAAAATAGATATAATGAATATAGTGAAACCTGCTATCCCAAGAGACTGGGAATGATGATCAAATAAAAGGGTTCCAAACTTATAGATCAGATAGAAAAAATAGGAATCAAGGGGGAACCGCAATATATGGGAAAGACAAAAAACAAGGAAAAATATATGAGAAATATAGTAACTCAGAATGTGAACTAATGGCGGTAGAATTTGAATCTGAAAAATTGATGAACATAGTAATATATAGACCTCCTAATACTAAAGAGTTTGACTTAATAATGAAAAATTGGATGATATATGTAGAAATCACAAGGACTGGACTATTTCCTCCATCCCTCTTGGTGACTTCAACTTTCCTTCGTAGAATGGAAAGAACGAATAGGAGATTGTGGTTGTACTTATACATATAAAAAAGAGAGTAATAGTAGTGCAGAAGATAAGAGGCAATTTGAAAAGCTATTAGATATGCTACTAGAATACAACATTCAACAAATAAATCACCTGCCAACAAGAAAGGAAAATACTTTAGACCTAGTATTTGTGAACGAGATGAATTATGTTAAAGAAATAATAGTTTATAATGCGAGTATTTCAGACCATAATGTCATAGAAATTAAACAGTTCATTCCAAAGCAAGTGAAAATAGAGATAGCAAGAAATGAAAAAGTGGGAAGGATATGGAAAATACACTTCTACAGTAAAAATATAAAATGGTCAGAAATTAATGAAGAATTAAACAAAGATTGGATAACATTTTCGTAAGTGATGACATAAGGGTAAATACGGAGATATTATATAAAATATTGGAGAAAATAGTGGAAAAAATATATACCGAAGAAGAAAAGTAAACATCATTCATGCATACCAAGAGACAGAAGGATCTTGTTCCAGAAAATCAGAAAGTGGAAAAAAGGTATTGCAAAAGAAAAAAAAAATGCATGGAAAGTTATAGAACTAAAAAGTAAGATAGAAAATGCAGAAACAAAAGATTATACAATCAAAAGAAAATGAAAAACGGGACTTGGAAGAAAAAACCCTATTAAATATCAAGCAAAACCCCAAAAACTATTATACTCATATGCGAAGAAGATGAATAAAAGAAGAATAGAATAGGCCCTCTGAGAATTGAAGGAGATTAACGAATGAAAAAAAAGGAAATTTGCAACATACTGGCAGAACGATATAAGAGAGAATTCACCCCTAGAATAGATAATGAAGATAATGATATAGAAGTAAGGGATGAAAATAGTGAATATTTAGCTGACATAGATATTAATGAAGCTGATATTGTGCAGGCTATTAATGAAATTAAAAATGGAGCTGCTGCAGGGCCTGATGGAATTCCTGCTATTTTGTTAAAGAAAGTAGTTCATTCTATCGCAAAGCCACTTGCAATATTATTAAGACAAAGTGTAGATACAGGCAAGATTTATGATGAGCACAAATTAGCATATATTACCCCTACTTTCAAAAAGTGGATCAAGACTAGAGGCAAGTATTATAGGCCTGTGAGTCTAACATCACATATTATGAAAGTGTATGAAAGGGTAATGAAGAAAAATATTATGAAACATTTAATAAAAAATAATAATTTGTTTAATAAAGGACAACATGGTTTCGTACCCAGAAAAAGTACACAAACCCAACTGTTAGTCCACCGTGAGAACATATTCAAAAATATGAAAAGCGGAAATGAAACAGATGTGGTTTCTTTAGACTTTGCAAAAGCTTTTGATAAAGTAGACCATAATATATTAGCGAAGAAAATTAGAAAACACAATATCGTGGATAAAGTAGGAAGATGGTTAAAAGAATTCTTACACAACAGAAAACAGATAGTTATAGCAAACGACGAGAAACTCGGATGAAGCCAAGGTAATATCCGGTGTGCCGCAAGGTACGGTGTTAGCTGCAATACTGTTGTTATTATGATTGAAGACATAGACAATAATGTTAAGGATTCGGTAGTGAGTAGTTTCGCAGATGACACAAGAATAAGTAGAGAAATTACTTGTGATTGAAGATAGGAACGCTCTACAAAGAGACCTTAACAAAGTATATGATTGGGCAGAGGTAAAATTAGGATGGTATTTAACTCTGATAAATTTGAAATTCAATAATTAAATTATGGAGACAGAGAAAGAAAGCTATATGCATATAAGGGACCTAATAATGAGACCATCACAAATAAGGAAGCAGTTAAAGACCTTGGTGTGATGATGAAATGGAGGAACATGTTATGCAATGATCAAATAGCAACTCTGTTGGCAAAATGTAAAGCAAAAATGGGAATGTTGTTACGGCACTTCAAAACAAGAAAAGCTGAAACACAATGATTATGGGCTTTATAAAACATATGTTCGTAGTCCACTTGAATATTGGCAATATGATATGGTACCCACACTATCAAAAGGATATTGCACAAATAGAGAGTGTACAAAGGTCCTTTACAGCTAGAATAGAAGAAGTTAAGGACCTAGACTACTGGGAAAGACTACAATTCTTAAAATTTATTATAGTCTAGAAAGGAGAACGAGAACGCTACATGATAATTCAGGCATGGAAACAGATAGAATGGATAGCATAAAATATCATGGAACTAAAAATATCAGAAAGAGCAAGCAGAGGTAGATTAATAGTGCCCAAAACTATACCAGGAAAAATAAGGAAAGCACACAGGACATTAATCCACTACGCACCAGCATCGATAATGCAGCGTCTATTCAATGCGTTGCCAGCTCATCTGAGGAATATATCAGGAGTGAGCGTAGATGTGTTTAAGAATAAGCTCGACAATATCTAAACTGCATCCCAGACCATCCAAGATTGGAAGATGCAAAATATACCGGAAGATGTACTAGCAACTCTCTGGTAGAACATTAGAGGTGGCCTCACACTGAGGGACCTGGGGCAACCCGAACAAGATGTAAGGTCTGTAAGGTAAGGTAAGGTCTCTCTCTCTCTCTCTCTCTCTCTCTCTCTCTCTCTCTCTCTCTCTCAAAATCTGTCTCTTCACTCTCTCCCTCAGATTAATTTCCTCTCTCTCTCTCTCTCTCTCTCTCTCTCTCTCTCTCTCTCTCTCTCTCAAATTCTTCCTCTTCATTCTCCCTCAGATCATCTCTCTCTCTCTCTCTCTCTCTCTCTCTCATCTCTCTCCTCTCTCTCTCTCTGCGCCAGACAACTAGTTATATTTAGTGAACCCAAGCTTTAAACTTGAAGAGTTTGCTAACAGGGGGAGGGGGTGGGGGGGTGGGGTGGGGGCGTGGTGAGGATTTTAAATTGTTCAGCTGCTACTGTTCAGGAACAGGATTTACGAGTAGGTGATGATTTTATATTGCTCGGGTACAGGATTTAAAGTAAGGATTTTACACTGTCCCGGTAATGTTGAGGTAAAGCTGCCTGATAGGAATTGTATCTATCATTAGACTATTCATTTGTGAAAGAGAGAAAATTAAAATGGAAATGGTAAAAATATACAATTATCAATGAGAAATGCAATAAAATTAACCAAATTAACTTACATTAGGAAACAAAAGCGAAAAATGAAATGAAGGCCATTGCATTCCAAAGGATTGTTTTATCCTTTCTAAAACTTGGGAATTATTAATACACAATTTCATACTGAATAATGTGCCATTGTAGAACCTTTGTAGACTATGGCTGATTTCCTCCACAATAGTGATAAAGAAGACTGATTTTTCCATTAACACTGTGTGTTTTGTGTAATAGATATCGGTGATATGATATGATTTACATATTTAGTGGAAAACTAGACTTTTAGGGCGAAAAATACCTTGGTAAGATACTACATGTAATCTTTATTGGCCGCATTTACTCCAGTTTAATGGAGCTAAAATTTATATTCCGTAATAATGCTTAGTTTTGATGGATTTCGTAAAAAAAGAAAAAAGTTCAACATTATTTTCACGAATTCCGAGGTGTAGGTATGTCTAAATTTACGTTACATATTTAGGAGGTAACAATGACTTAATTTGGCGAATACCAGTTTCATTTTTGTTAACATGAAATTATCATCAGTAGTTATTATTATTTTTTTTCATTTATCGAAACAGACGCTGCTATGGAACATGTTTTGGAAATATATCAAACTGGAAATGTTTCCATATCAGATCCAGTGGGGTATGTCCTGGAAATGAATCCATTTTGACATGCTCTCAAAATATAAACAATCGGACCTGGTTGGGTAAACGATGCAACTGAATATGATTTGGCAACATGATTATGTCGTAGGACGAGTTCCCTAAATTTATAAAATGATGTATGTCTTTACAATGCATACCAGAAACATATTTTCGAGCCACATCTCGCACCACATTTATTCGAAGTAGATCTGATTGAACATGCGTTTGCCACGGATTCAATTCCGGGATCAAATTAGACGCGATTGAAAACAGATTTAATTACGCGCTTCTCGAAGAGCGATACAATTGAGCATGTTTACGAAGCATCCAATTAGACATGTTTTCGGAATGGATTCAAGACATTTTCCTTTATTATTATTATTATTATTATTATTATTATTATTATTATTATTATTATTATTATTATTATTATTATTATTATTATGTAGGGGACCTCCTCTGAGGGCAGTAGCTTTTGAAAATAATGGCTGATAGGAAACTTGATGTACCAGTTACCCGCTGATGAAAAGAGGATTGTAAGAAGAATAGAGAAGATTCTTTATAAATTGAATGTCGAAGAAACAACCATTATTATTATTGATTCCAGCTGCAGAGAGCAAAGACCAGATGTTGCCAACAGGGGAAAGTCGAGAAGACCCATTATTATTATTATTATTATTATTATTATTATTATTATTATTATTATTATTTATTATTATTATTATATTATTATTATTATTATTATTATTATATATGGAAATAATGGCTATTTCAGCCGTGATTATTTTGTATAGAAATTTCACGATTCTTCTTATTACTAACTTTTTCTTCTGTATTCAAAAGTCTGTGATAAGAACGAGCACGAAACTACTATAAAAATAAAATAAACGCCATTATTTTCAATAAAGCCTGTATTAATGAAGGTCTTCTTCCAGCATATATTATTATTATCATTATTATTATTTTATTATTTTTTTTTTTTTTTTTTTTTGCTCTATCACAGTCCTCCAATTCGACTGGGTGGTATTTATAGTGTGGGGTTCCATTATTATTATTATTATTATTATTATTATTATTTTATTATTATTATTATTATTATTATTATTATTATGGATTTGCAATCCGTGTGGCACTGCCCCCAGGTGATTCCTACAGCAGAGAAAACACAGAGACCGGGTGTCCCCAACAGGGAAGGGGAGTAAAGCCAAGACCCCCGAGGTCATCCGAACCGATGAGGGAGTTCGAACCCAAAAGGCTGTGTCGGCGGTGGTGGCGGGGGCGGGGAAGGAGCAACGAGCAATTGCAAGGCATTGTCAGGTCTCCTAATAAACTGCAAGGGTGGCCAGATGAGTGGGATGATGAGATTTAACCCTTCGAAAGGCCGGTTGATGAGGATGAGTAGATGCAGGGAATGAAGATAGGAGGAGGAGGAGGAGGAGGAGCTTTTGTAAGGGAAGGGGGTGGAGCGGGTTGCTGGTTGGAAGGGATGGAAGCGGGGGGCGATGAGGGCAGGGATCAGGGATGCTGCATAGGTTGGATATAGGGCGAACGGTGGATCCATAGTGGGAGAGAAATGTTCGAGGGAGGAGTGAGTTATGGAAGGTGAAATAGGTGAAGGGGAAACATCTCGATCTGGCGGAGGCTTCGAGATGGAGGAGGAGGAGGAGGAGGGGGACAAGGTGAGGAAGTGGGAAGGAGCCAATAGGAGGAGGAGGAGGAGAGGTGAGGAAGAGACGAGGAAAGAGGCAATAGGTGGAGGAGGAAGAGGATGAAGAGGTTAAGAGGAGGAACAGGAGGAGGGGGGCGGAGGAGGGGGACAAGGTGAGGAAGAGACGGGAAAGAGCCAATAGGAGGAGGAGGAGGAGGGGGCGGAGGAGAAGGAGAGGTGAGGAAGAGACGGTGAAAGAGGTAATAGGAGGATGAGGAAGAGGATGAAGGGGTTAGGAGGAGGAGGATGAGGAAGAGGATGAAGGGGTTAGGAGGAGGAGGAGGAGGAGGAGACGAGGAAAGAGGCAATAGGTGGAGGAGGAAGAGGATGGAGGGGTTAGGGGGGAGGGAGAGAGGAGGGGAGCCTATCGGGGAAACATGATTTCCAGCGAGGAAAACTGAGGCCCAAGATGATAAGAGGATGAACGGATTAGAGATTTGGCGCGTAGAGTAGATGCATCAATATTTCACTAAGTCCCTCAAAGGAAAGGCCAATCTAGCTTTCCCTTTTTATTTCCCAGGGCGACTCCAAGACGTCTTCTGGGTCTTACACGCAAGGTTTCACCACTAACCCCATTACGCTTCTTTCGTCTCCATTCCGGAATTGAGGAAAAGGTCGGATGGGAATGGGAGCGAACGCGAGCAGACTGGAGAGGAAGAACGTCCTCCCAATACTATTTTATAAGATGGGAATATTATGATTAGGTCTTGTGGGATGGGTGATGGATTGTATGTGATGTTTCTGTAGGGGTTGCTTTTGTTGTCGTGTTGCAAAGCTGACATTTTTGATAACAGATTAATGGTTTCATGTTTTTTTGTGTGTATGTTTGTATTCACAATATAACAAAAGCGCCTCAGTGGCGTGGTCGGTATGGTGTTGGCGTGCCACCTCGGTGACCGCAAGTTCCATTCTCGGGCATTCCACTGAGGGGTGAGAGATGTGTATTTCTGGTGATGGAAGTTCACTCTCGACGTGGTTCGGAAGTCACGTAAAGCCGTTGGTCCCGTTGCTGAATAACCACAGGTTCCATGCAACGTAAAAACACCTTACAAACAAACAATATAACAGAGAGAAAGTAACTTCTAAATTATCAACAGCTCTTGTAATGATGCATTACATGCTGCTATAAAACTGACATTTTTGCCAACAAGTTAATGGTTTCATGCGTTTGTGTGTGTGTTTTTATATATTCACAATATAAAAAACAGAAATTCAATGAGAAAGTAACTTCTAAATTTTTAATAAATCGGTTGGTAGCACTCCACAGCACGTGTAATCTAATTTATAAAAAAAATCGGTTAATAACTCCACAGCACTTGTAATGATGCATTACATGCTGTTATAAAACTGACATTTTTGCCAACTAATTACTGATTTCATGTGTTTGTGTGTCTTTGTGTGTGTTCGCAATGGAAGAAAAATAAAATAGCTTTCAAAGTTGTCAAACAAGGCAATACGTTTTTTCCTTGTAATCTTGCATTACATGCTAGCGGATCTTTTTTATGTTCTTGGCTGATTCGTTCCGTTATATATTTTTAAGATGCTTGCGGAAGATTTTTTTTTTTTCCAGACAGACAATAATAACCAGCTATTCTTTCCCACACCTGGCTAACTGACATCTCTGGCAGGCCTCTACATAGTTTAAACTGATGTCTAAAGTTATTTTACACACACACACACACACACACCCCGCGCGCATCTTTGGAAGAGGACTCTTGTAAGGTGGTACTGTGGATACAAATTAAGACATTATCTCGTTTCGTCCTTAGTTATCCCCCCCTTCCCTTATTTTTTCCATGGGTGGATTAAACGTAACATACGCATATATACATACTTATATATATATATATATATATATATATATATATATATATATATGATTTCTATATATATATTATATATATATATATATATACATATATATATATATATATATATATATTTACTTATATATATATATATATATATATATATATATATATATATATATATATATATATATATATATGTGTGTGTGTGTGTTGGGTGTGTGTGTAATTATATATATATCTATATATATATATATATATATATATATATATATATATATATATCATATATATATATAATATATATATATAATCTTGATAAGCATATAAATAGTCAGGGTAAAAAGAATTTAAATCATTAACTAAAAATTACGTTTCGTATGGCCTGATAATAATAACTTGAATCATTATGAGACTATAATTGTAATTGCAGGATACTTTCATTACATTTTTTTATATGAATTCATTTACATCAACATTTACTGTAAAAATGGGTCATTTCAGAGTACAATAGATTGTTTTTCAAGAACATTTGTCAAGTTGAAATTCTCCCCATTCTTTCCAAACCATTTTCGGTGAACTGAAAGTCATTTCTACTAATAGGTTCCCCTCTTAAGATACATTATCCTTTCAGATCTCCCTCTTATTGGGATATTTCTAACTTGAAGTTGTCTTCTTGTTTTAATATAAAAGCATGAAAACTAATTTATTGTCTCGTCTTTTTTTCCCTTTTTTTGCAAATCTCAGCTTGGGAAGGAAATGAAGATACTATTCCCGTAGACCTTCGCCCCCCAAAACCGCCAACCAGACGTATATTCCCGTAGACCTTCGCCCCCCCAAAAACCCGCCAACCCCAGAAACCCTTTTTGTTAAATTTCCGTGACCTCTCGCCCCCCAAAAACCCCGCCTAAAACCAGACGTATATTCCCGTAGACCTTCGCCCCCAAAAACAAACCAAGAAGTAAAATAATTTCGTAGGGGCCTTCCGCCCCCCAAAACCCGCCAAACCCAGACCCGTTATAATTTCCCGTAGGCCTTCGCCCCAAAAACCAAAAAAAGCCAACTAGACGTTATATTCCCGTAGGGCCTTCGCCCCCCACCAAAACCCGCAACCAGACGTATTTAATTTCCCGTAGGAACCTTCGCCCCCCGCCCCCAAAAACCTGCCAACTAGAAAAACCCCCGTATACCTTCCCGTGGAGGCCTTTTTCGCCCCCACCCCCCCAAAAACCCGCCAACCAACGTATATTCCCCGTAGGCCTTCGCCCCAAACCATTAAACCGGTCCCCCCCAAAAACCCTAGACCCTTAATATTCCGTAAAGACCTTCGTTAAAAACCGACAACCAGACCTTACTTCCCGTAAGGACCTTCCGCCCCCCCCAAAAACCGCCCCCGCCAACCAGACGTTATCCCGGTAAGACCTTCGCCCCCGCAAACCTGCCGCTACCAGACGTATTTCCCCTAGAGCTTCGGGCACCCATTTTTCAAAAACGCCCCCCCAAACCAGACGTAAATATGTCCCCGGAGCTTCGCCCAAAAACCACGTAAACCAGACGTATAAAATTCCCCGTAGACTTCGCCCCTTTCCAAAAACCGCCAACAAGACGTATATTCCCCGTAAGCCTTTCGCCCCCAAAACCGCCATACCCCCCCCCTAGAATCCCCCCCCCCCCCCCCCCCGTAATATTCCCCCCGTAAGGCTTCGCCCCCCATAACCGGCAACCAGACTATTTCCCGTGGCCTTCGCCCCCCCCATACCGCCGACTGACGTATATTCCCGTAGGCCTTCGACCACCAAAACCGCAACCAGACGTACGAACGCACTTGCAAATCATTCACCAACATTCAATTATTAATTCTGGACCTGCTGCCGATTCTGTCTAAGTTTCTTCCGCCACCTTGTAAAATACAACTGGGAAGATTCCCTTTGGGGCGGATAACGTTAGTATATATAGCTATATGACTCTGCTTATGCATTTAAGCTCAGCGAAGCCTCCTTTTATTTCCCGAGGCAACTTCTCCTCTCCTCTCCTTCGCTCCAGAACTACATACAGTTCGGGGCGGCCTCCAGCTGAATAGACGAAACGATCCCATCTAAACGCTTTCGAGAAGTTTCTAAACTTCCAGCATAGTTACTTTCCAGGACTCTTCCAGAATGACTCCAAAGCATTACTGAAATAATTTCCAGAGACATGGGGAGGATTGCAAACTTCCAGTAGAGAGAGAGAGAGAGAGAGAGAGAGAGAGAGAGAGAGAGAGAGAGTTCTCCTTCTCCCAATGCTAAGTCCTTCCCATTGTGATGTGAATCCTGGAATTGGCCTGGAAAGTTTTGGAGGGCAAAATGGCTGGAATAACCAAAACACGTATATACCTTTTACTCTCTCTCTCTCTCTCTCTCTCTCTCTCTCTCTCTCTCTCTCTCTCTCTCCAAATAGAGTGAGGTTGCCGCTGGCGGTGCTTCCTGGGGTTTGGTGGAAGGGGAAGGAAAATGATGTTTTCAAAGAGTCAAGAAGATTGGGGTTAGGGAGGTTGGCTAACGGAGGAGGAGGAGGTTTTCATGCTCGTTGCTTGCAAGCATGAAGTAGAGGCATCCGCTGATTGATGTTACGTCCCCCTTGCGTTTCTTTTTTAAAGTTAGCAGATTAAATCCTTAAAAAAAGAAAAAAAAAAAACGAAGAGAGAGAGAGAGAGAGAGAGAGTCAGGAATGTCCGTATGCGCGCTTCCTGGGGGGGGGGGGGGGGGGGTGGGGGGGGGGGGGGTGAGATTCACTGGAGCAGCAATATCCATGTCGGAAGTTCGTGATGGAAAAGCCAATCATGACTCGGAAGTTTCGTTATTGCAACGGCATTTGTGGTGCAGTGGCAAGCAAGAAGTGGCAAGCGGTGGGGTCAAGTTGTACGTGCTTGCAGATATAAAAGCCCATCAATGTATGGTCAGGGGAAAAAAAGTCTGTTGCAATACTGAAACCCATCTTCCCCGAGTAAGGCAAGAAGTAGTCGTCGTGAAATATAGCGGCGCATGAATAAATAATGAAGATAAAGAATGAATTGGTTTCCTTTAAAACGTTATTCCTTCATACGCACATTCAGGACAGTTGAATTACAATTAAGCTGTTGTGGTTCCCTTCCCGCGAATCTGCATCAAAAACTACATATATGCATACGAAATATTTGAATCGTAACGAAGATTAGCCTTTGCATACATACTGACATTCCCGTATGTATGTGTGCATCCATACGCAACATTAAAGAGAGAGAGAGAGAGTCCTCATGAATAGGCTTCATTAGCTCGGGATTTGCATCAGCGAGCATAAAAAAAAATATTCCAGAGTTGCCCAATCAGATTTAATATCCACCTCAAGAATAAAAAAAAAATGAGCCGGTAAAAAAATAGCAAAATAAAGAAATGACGAAAAATCGTAAACTTGAAATTCAGATCAAATATATCTGACCTTCTCAGTGGAGAAGAGTGGCGAAACAAATTGAAAAAACCCATTATTACTCCAAAAGTCGGGAACTTTTTTTCCATCTCCTCTAACTTTTATGCCGGACCTAATTTCCATTGCACTTAATTAAATGTCTGCTTTTGATATAAAGAATGGAAAACACCGGGAAAAAACCGGTATAAAGGAAAATATGTTTTGTTCATGGGGAGCGCCCACGGTATAGCTTTGAATATTAATTATAACACACACACACACACACACACACACACACAGCAAGCAAGCAAGCAAGCATGCGTTAGGAAATGTGCATCTCTCTCTTTCTGGAAGATAGTACAGCTGTGACATGGACTAGAAAATCGTACTCCGCGAGTCCGAAGAAGAGAGAGAGAGAGAGAGAGAGAGAGAGAGAGAGAGAGAGAGAGAGAGAGAGACTTGAGTTTTCCGGCCTCATCTGTGACTTAGTTCTAAATATTATAAAAGGAAGTTCTCCTTTGCCAAGTCTCTTCTAATTAAGGATAAATGATTTAGGCTTAGAGTGGGTTTTATCTATTATTTTCCTCTAATATTGGTTCATAGGTTACTGTTAATTGATTAAAATGTATGGATTGTTCACTTAAACTATTAAAACTAATTATTAAATGAAACATTTATTTAAATGTTTCTGAAATTGTTGGCAGTTTTGTGAATGAAAAAATTGACATTTCTATTAAAATTATTAAATTGGATTTTAATGTAAAGTTTGAGAGAAATTCCAGATAATTCTTTCCTAATTCGGTTAAATATTGACCTGATGCAAACATTTTTTTCCGTTAAATATTATAGATTTTAACCCAAGTTGACAGATTATCAAAAAAGCGAAAATTCCTGTGTGGTAGTATGTAGAATATATATTTGTTTTTGCACAGAGCTAGATTTGTTACAGTTTTTCTATAAGTTACTGTAGACAAAATATAAAGTAAAACAAAAATAAAGGAACAATATTTCGTGAACATACCGTTCGCCATCGCCTAACAGGCCTCTTGTTCCTGGATTTCTTTTTGGAGGAAAATGGTTAGCCTGCATTTTAGTTTTTTCTTTCTTTCTCTTCGATGTTCTTTCGTTGTCTTTTTTTCTTTTTCGTATCCTCGAAAGGTTGCTTCCTTTGTTGTCCGGAATGTTTTTAGTGGTGTTGTGTCGTCTTTTTTTTTTTAAGACTTGATTAAACACACACATACACACATGCGCATATATATATATATATATATATATATATTATATATATATATATATATATACATATACATATTACATATACATATACATATGTATACACGGGTAATTAGTGGGAAGACGCACGCTTAAGTATTGCAACCTACTGATTAAATAGAATTTCGATGAACGTTTCTTACATATATATATACTACATGATATTTTTTTTCCAGCAGAAGAAAGTTCTCTGCTTCTGGGAACGTAATGAAAAGTTAAGTAAATTTTAGTTTTAACTAGACCACTCAGCTGATTACCAGCTCTCTTAGGCTGGCCCGAAGGATTAGATATCTTTACGTGGCAAGGAACCAATTGGTTACCTAGTAACGGGACCTACAGCTTATTGTGGGATCTGAACCACATTAGGTCGAGATATAGATATCTATTCACCAGAAACAAATTCCTCTGATTCCACGTCGGCAGAACGGGGAATTGAACTCGGGACTACCGAGTCAGTAAGTGAAACGTGAACAGTTATTGGATTACGCTTATAATATCAGTTAAATATACCACATTTGCTAAAGATAACTATGACTTTTCTATAACATGTAGGGAGATGGTCATAGCTTTAAAAATGGCTATTGGAAGCGGTAGCTTTTCATTTAAAATCGACAATTCTAATTCAGTGTTGTGGTTTTAAGGTAGAATGAGGAGTCGTGTAAGAATATTTAATTTTGTGAGCCATAGAAATCATGATTTGTGTGAAAGGGAGGGTTTTGAACTTTAAGAATGGATTAGAAGCGATCAGTTGTCCTTCAGTATCGACCGATATAATTTAATAAGGTTGTGGATTTAAGGTAGAATAAGGAGTCATCTATGACTTAAATTTTGTGAGCCTAAGCAATCATGATTTTTTGGTGTGGAAGGGATGGTTTGAACTTTGAAAATGATCGTTGCAAGCGATCGTTTTTCGTTTAAAACCTATTATATATATATGTGTGTGTAATATATTATAATGTATAATTATTATATAATATATATATATATATATATATAGATATATATCTTAATATTATATATCACTAAATATAGTGTAATGTTGCTGTATGGATTAATCTGAGAATCTTGAATTTTGTGAGACATAAAATATTTCGTTTTTATCATTTAAAAACTACTTAAAAACTACATCGATATAATGAAATGTTGCTGTATCTAGGTAGAACGAGGATTAATCTAAAAACCCTGAATTTTGTGAGACAAATATTATGGCTGCCGTAAGTCACCCCGAAGTAACGAACACACCCACGGTGAATGCGATAGGAGAAGACCTTCTAATTAATGATAAACAAATCGATAATACCTTTCCCAGGTTTTCTTGAACCGGGGTTTGGAGGGTCCTTCAGCCCGTCGAGTCCCCGCCACCCCTTGAAAATCGACCGCCCCCCACTGAAGGAAACGTGGTCATACAATGGGATTGGGCTTGTTCTATTGATTAAGTGGAAGGAGCGAGGTGTTTGTCTGTCTGTTCAGCTCTGCTTGTTTACACTTTTCTGGGGAAGGACTCTGTGGTGTTTGCTTGTTTGTCTCAGGTTCCCTGTTTACTACTTTTCTCTGGGGAGGTTTGTTGTGCTTTAGCCTGTGTAGCTCTGCTTGTTTACACTTTTCTGGGGAAGGACTCTGTGGTGTTTGCTTGTTTGTCTCAGGTTGTTTACACTTTTCTGGGGAGGGGTGTGTTGTGTTTGCCTGTGCAGCTCTGCTTGTTTACACTTTTCTGGGAGGAGTGTTTAGTGTTTACCTGTGTAGCTCTGCTTGTTTACACTTTTCTGGGGGGGGGGGGTGTTTCCCTGTTTAGCTGTATTTGTTTACACTTTTCTTTGGAGGAGTATGTGGTGTTTGCCTGTGTAGCTATGCTCGTTTACACTTTTCTGGGGAGAAGAGTGCGGTGTTTGCCTGTTTAGCTCTGCTTGCTTACACTCCTGGGGAGGAGTGTGTGGTGTCTACCTGTTTAGCTTTGTTTGTTTACACTTCTAGGGATGAGTGTATGATGTTTGCCTGTGCAACTCTGCTTGTTTACACCTTTCTTGGGAAGAATATGAGGTGTTTGCTTGTGTAGCTTTGCTTGTTTACACTTTTCTGAGGAAGAGTTTCCCGTGCCTTATCTCACTGCTTACTTTTCCAAGGTATTCTCTGGAATCTGAATAAAGACGACGAGAATGGAGCAACGAGATAAAGATTTTTAGATTATTCACGAACACGGTTACCTACACAATAATTAAGCGTCAAACATCCTCAGCTACGAGTATGCAAATATAAGTGTGCTTGTATCTGAATGATCTCATATCCTTCGATGCCGGAGTTCCTGCATTCATATTAATGAAAGTGTATATGTCTCCACGCTGGTAATAAACTTCGTATAACTGTGCTTTGATTAACTATTCGTGATATGGCATGTTGTGTTGTCACTCTGTTTTTCTTTTATTTATTTATTTTTTGGTTATATCTCTGTGAATGTCAGTCGGAGAGCTCCAGAGCACGAGGGTGAATTGCTTTGCCCAATGTAACTGTCAGTCTTTCTTAATATATATGACACACTCAAATGCAGATATTCGTGAGTTCAAATTTCACTCGTATATTTTTGTAAAATAGAGACAAGCGTTTTATATATATATATATATATATATATATATATATATATATATATAGATAGATAGATAGATAGATATTAGATAGATAGATAGATAGATAGATATATATAATATATATATAGTATATATATATATATATATATATATATCTATCTATCTATCTATCTTATCTATCTATCTATCTATCTATATATATATATACATATATATATATTATATATGTATATATGTATATTTATACTATCTATCTATCTCTATCTTATCTATATATATAATATATATATATATATATATGATATATATAATGTGTGTGTGTGTATGTGTGTTGTATTACATAATGCCCTAGTATGTATTGAGAGAGAGAGAGAGAGAGAGAGAGAGATTGTATGTTGATAATACACAACCATTTTATAAGTGCTTATTTATAAGTGGATGAAAGTACTCAGAGCTAAGTCAGAGTACGTACTCGAATGACATTGGAACCTTTGTAGAAAAGTAATAGAAAACGAAATGAACTGTCAGACTTCTAATTCTGGAGTAAATAAACTTCTAAATCTCCAGTAAAGAGAGAGAGAGCAGCTTTAAACAAGCAATTCCTCTAAATTGACTGAAGAGAGGATTGCTCTAGACAAACCAGTAGGGGAGGTCGAAGCAGATAAAAGCAGAGAAACCTTACACGTAGAAAGGACATCTCTCCAAGAGACCCATGCGAGAGCCACTAATGCTCTCTCACCGGACTAATAATTACTGTGTGGAATAATATACAAAACTTCTACCCATTGTAATTAGCACCTTCTCCTTTGAGACCTTTAGCTAATGGGAAATGAATTAGGTGGTGGGGTTGCGCTGTTTGAGATGGCAGGAATTAATTGAAAATGTTATATATGCATAATGTGATTTGTGCTACGTTATACTGAGAGAGAGAGAGAGAGAGAGAGAGAGAGAGAGAGAGAGAGAGAGAGAGAGAGAGAGAGAGAGAGTTGCTTCTATATGTTCCATTGATTAAATTAGAATAACTATTTCAATGATACATTAGAATATTTTTTTCGTGGCTATATTCATAAAGATGATAAGTTGCATCTGTTTACAGTCATACAGAACATCTTCTCGAATGCTTTTTCTGGTAAATAAAAATTTATTCGCATTATTCTACGGTTAAAAGCACAAGCCACTTACATTTTTGGCATATCAGGACGTTTGTCGCTTACCCTTAGTATAGAAAGGAGAAAAAATACAGTGTCCCCTTTTTTCTGCCTAAATAATCAGAGCTTCAGCTCATGTCAGGCGAATATCATCTCTGTATATCCTCCAAGCAGCATTTTCAGAGCCAGGAACCCTGTAAATGAAAGGGATAATTTCCCCTGTGGCGGAACCGTACATTAGGGTGGAAATAGAGCTGTTTTCAGGGAACCATGAACTGTCCCCCTTTCTCCCTCTTATCTGTCCCCCTCGCTCCCTCTATCTGTCTGTCTCTTTCTCTCTCTCTCTCTCTCTCGTCCGTATAATTCCAAAAAAAGTCAAGAATCGCCACGAATTCGGTGTCCCATCTGCTACTGCTCATTAGCAAGTGTTTTGCAAGACCCCGCTCCGTGTAATAAGCCTTAATTACTGGGCCATCTTATGGGACGTACAAAGAAGTGAAGTTGTGTGTCCATCCCAAGGCTTAATCTCACGGTTGTCTGCTTCCGACTGCGAGTTAGTTAAGTTGTTACCCTCAGGGAATGATGTTGCTCTAAACCCTTCCCTCTCTCTCTCTTCTCTCCCTCCCACCCAACCTCTTCCCTGTATGCTCCTTGCCCCGAGCCCCCCTTTTCCGAAATATCAAGGCAGGAAGGCTAACCCCCCCACCAAAATGCTCGCTGTCCTTGATAAGATAAGGGTGAAATTATTTGGGGCTTTTTCTCGGAGCCATCAGCTTCGAGTTGTCAGGTCCTTTTAGCCGCGTCGTGTCCGTGTCCTTGTCCGTCCTGGTTATACTTTTGGATGACTTTGTTTATTTATTTATTTATTTATTTATTTGTTCTGAAATGAAATTTGACCTTGTACGCGTGACTTTAAAATGTCACTGAATAATAAATCATTCATAATTTTAACCTCTGTCATTACATTACTGCAAAATATTTATTGTTTACATTGCAAATGATATGCAGATCTTTTGTTTATTAATTCTGGTTATTTGTCTTATATTTAAATATAACAGTATTCAATGTTTCGTTTAACTTTTGTTTTCAATCGTTAATCTGACAGGAATACAGTGATATGGCATTATGTGAAAGCTTGCGGATTTTTTTTTTGAAACAAATTCATGATATTAACTGCTTTTTGAAGTTGATTCACGAGCTTTTTTTTTTTTTTTTATTAAAGGGAGTTGATATAATTTTTCCTTTATGTATTGTTATTATTGGAGAATAAAGTCATAACAATATATTTAACCTATGAGCTGAAGGCGTACGTTTTTGGGTTATAATAATTCCTGCCTCAAGAACCGTCACAGTTATGTTGAAAACCCTCAAGTATAAATAATAATAATAACAACAACAACAATAATAAAAATAATCTTACTATAATGGGCGTTATATCTGTTCGTCCGTCTGTCATTCAATCACGGCCAAAAGGTTGGGCTGATGAGCATGAAACTTGGCAGGGTTATAGTGGGCACCCCAAGATGGTTTACAATGGGGTTTCATCCTACTTCTCCTCCCTCCGAAGGGGGTGGGGGTGAGAAGGGATTCCCTGAAACGGAGCTGGTTCTGCCCGTGAAACGAGGATGGTTATGCCCGTAGACTTAGTTACTTTACGAATTTATCATTCATGATTTCTGTATACATATGTCTGCTAGTAATAATAGTAATTATTATTATTATTATTATTATTATTATTATTATTATTATTATTATTATTATTATTATTTAATTTTAAAAAGTAATTTTACTCCCCTGGGCTTGATTAGATGAAATTCAGTTAAAAATATAACGTATACAGTGTTTAGCTGCATTTTTATTTTTTATAATAGTGATAGAATGCTTAACTCCTGCCAATGTGAAAAATGACAGAAGGAAGAAGAGAGAATATAACAGAGAGGAAAAGAATGATGATGATTTTTTTTAATAAGTTATTTTAAAAATGTCCAATTTTTCTAAGGAATGAAATTGCATTATATTTTCTAAAGACGATTACTTAGGAAAAAAAAAAACCGCCATTTATAAGGAAAACTGACGGGACGTCTAGAGATACGTTTTACGTGGGGATGCTATTACGAAAATTGATAAGACTTTCTCTATTAGGCTGCGGGATTGAATCCATAATTAAATTCCTATTTCAATTCCTCCAGACGTTTTGAAGTTGCACTTAAATCTATGATGGAAGTTTATGGTCGGGAAGTGGTTTTTATGAAGGCGTTTCTTCAGATGAGTTCGGAATGATGAGAACAAGAAGACTTTGGCAATTACACAAAAACTGATTTTACAGTCTCTCTCTCTCTCTCTCTCTCTCTCTCTCTCTCTCTCTCTCTCTCTCTCTCTCTCTCTCTCAAATTCTTTTTCCTCTCAAATTCTTTTTCCTATTCAGTTTTGCCTTCAGATTAATTTTCTTCTCTCTCTCTCTCTCTCTCTCTCTCTCTCCTCTCCCCTCTTCTCTCTTCCTCTCTCATCTCTCTCTCTTCTCATTCTTTTTCTATTCACTTTTGCCTTCAGATTAATTTTCCGCTCTCTCTCTCTCTCTCTCTCTCTCTCTCTCTCTCCTCTCTCTTCTCTCTCTCTCTCTCTCGTGGGAAATGCTTTCATCTCAACATCAAGAAATAGGTAGTAAACACGATTATTTTGGCTGGAAATTGCTGGAACAAAAACTGTATAACTTGTGAAAAATATTTATAACCTTTTTGCGTTGCGTTGTTGTCTTGGGAATTCATCTTGTGGCCTGTAATTATCAACCGAGTTTTAATGTAGAACAGTGACAGGAAATGAAATCCCCTTATACTGTACTTAGACAGCCACTAATTACTGTCAGAAAGCCGATTCTCTAAAGGTTTAATGAGTAATGTTATTCGAAATGAATTAATCATACCATGAACCATGGTGAAAAATGTAATGTCATGATTATTATTATTATTATTATTATTATTATTATTATTATTATTATTATTATTATTATTATTATTATTCATATGCCCCCTTTTCGTATGAAATAATCCCACAGGGGCCACTGACTTGAAATTCAACCTTCCGAAAAATATGATGTCCATTTGAAAGAAGTAGCAGAAGGTAACAGGGAATACATTAAGAAGAGATTGGGTATTAGGAAATTATAATTTAACAAATGCATAGGTGAATATGAAACAAAAACAAAAATCGAAATTAGAAGTCATCTGTGAAACTTTTTCTTTATTAAGTAAGAACTGCTCTGTATGCTTTCCCATTCTCTCGATGTCTGACATAATTATTTTCTCCCCAGCTTCCTTGCGGTTTTGTGCCGTCTTTTTTTTATGCATTTCTGTAAGTTCGAACCCGAGAAGGGTATTTAATTAACCTCGCATCCAAGACCACGTATGGGAAGGGATGACGACCAGAATTATTTTTTAAGTCTTATAGAAAATAGTTTTTTTTTTTTTTAATTTTGCTTCATTTTTCTGTTTTCATAATTTGAGGGATTGTTTGACGAAGGCCTTACACTGGGATTTAATAATTAATAATAATGATATAATGATAATATATTCCTGGCTAAGAATAGAACGCAACAGGTGTTCGTCATTTCTCATTTAAACCTGCGCACCCAAAGATTAAAACGATCTGAGAACTATATTTGTGAAAGAAAGCGCTTTTGTTTTCATAATTAGATCAGTTTAATAAATGGGAATGATTCCTTAAATATACCCAGAGATATATATGTTTCAAGTATAAAAGACCCATTAAAACAATCTGGTCTAAAGCCAAGGACTATATTTCGGTGGACTAACTTCCACCTTTATCATTACTTGTTAAGGGTGGAAGTTAGCCCACCGAAATATAGTTCTGTAGCTTTAAACCAGTGTTTTAATTGTCCTTTTGCACTTGAGACGTATCCTGTTTTAACAGAAGAACTTAATATATATATATATATATATATATATATATATATATATATATATATATATATATATATATATATATATATCGAGCTACAATGTCCTTTAATATCTAATTCGCTCTACCTCAGAATTAACATATTTTCATATATGCTTAACCGAAGGGGAATTTTTTCTCGATAATAGATTTGCCTGGACCAGGGCGCGAACCTATGGATCCTTTCAAATTCCCCTTCGGTTAAGCATATATGAAAATATATTAATTCTGAGGTAGAGCGAATTAGATATTAAAGGACATTGTAGCTCGATATATGTAAATGAATCACGGAAATGTGATATGACATATATATATATATATATATATATATATATATATATATATATATATATATATGTATTTAAAGTTCTTTTGTTAAAACAAGATACGTCTTAAGTATAAAAGGCCCATTGAAACATATATATATATATATATATATATATATATATATATATATACTATATATATATATATATATTATATATATATATATATGTATATATATATTATATATATATATATATATATATATATATATATATATATATATATATATATATATATATATATATCATATATAATACATACATACATACATACATAACATACATACATACATACATGTATATATATCTGGACATCCAACGCGCAGCGATAAAAAGCATAATCCCTAAATCTTCTTTTGAATGTTTCTTTTATAGACTCTGGAGTTCTTTCGTGATTATCTCTTCCGAGAATATGAACTTTTTTTTTTTTTTTTTTTTTTTTTTTTTTTTTTTTTTTTTTTTTTTTTTTTTTTAAGAAAAAAGAAATGGTTGATCAGTCCCGTTACAGGAGTGCTTCAGTCGGCCGTGTTATGAGGATTAGCAGTCTCCTTTTGTGTCATTCGAGGGTAATCCCTATTCCCTTTTTTTTACGTTCCGCCATCTGATTTCTTTTTTATTAATCCCTATTTCCCCCCCCCCCCCCCCCCCCCCCATTTTTTTTTTACCTTCAATATCCGATTTCGTTATTAATCCCTATTCACTTTTATTTACCTTTCGGTATTTAATTTTATTATATAATTTAAAAAAATGGGTTAAGTATGAGAATTATGTGGTTGATCGGATCGAGGTTAGTTAGAAAAAAAAAGTTAAGTAAGAGTTCCATTTTTTTTACAGCTTCACATAGAGCATATTGAACTGAATTGTGCCTCGCGAGAAGCTAGTTCATTGAACACCCCTCCCCCCATCCTGTGAGAGGTGTAGCATTAGTAAAAGATACGGATTCAACATGCCCAAAAGGGGTTGAGTCGCGTAGTGGAACAACCCCTATCATAACTACTGGGCTTTGAGTACAGTTCGAGCTAAATCTATATTTATAAATTATATAAATCATATTTACAGTAATATTGGTTCAAGTCTAGATTCCTTCACGTTGTAAATGAACTGACAGGGAGACAACACCTCCCCACCCCACCCCAACCCCTCTCCCAGTCCCTCACGTCCACCCACCCACAAAACGACCATCCACCTCCCTGGCCTCCTTTGCTCCCCTTCCCGTACGACCATTTCCCCCTTCCCTACGACATCTTATGACCTTTTTCTCTCCCCCCTACGATCTTTCCCCCTTTTCCCCCTCTGACAACCTTTTCCCTCTCCCCCTATGTCTTTTCCCACCCTCCCAATACAACCTTTCCCCCCCTCCCCCTACGACGTTTTTCCTCCTTGTCGGCCTTCCCCACCCCCTCTTTAAGAGTTTTTTCCCCACTTCCCTTACGATCTTTTCCCCCTCCCCCTACGACCTTTTACCTTCCCCCTACGACCTTTCCCACTCTCCCCTACGACCAACTTCCACCTCCCCTACGACCTTTTTCCTCCTCTCTCCATGACATTGTCCCCTCACTTACGACCTCCCCCTCCTCCTACGACCTTTTCGCCTCATGCGCAACTCTTCTCCTCTCCCTCTACGACCTTTCCCCTTCCCCATGACTTTTCCCCCCTCCCTCCTATGACCTTTTCACCCTCCCCCTATGACATTTTTCCCTCCACTAACAACGTTCTCCCTTCCCCACGACCTTTATCCCCCCACCCAGTACGTCTTTTTCCCCCTTACTCAACACATTTTCCCCTCTCCCCTACGACTTAATCCACCTCCCCTACGACCTTCTTCCCTCTCCTCTACGAGCTTCTTCCACCTCCCCTACGACCTTTTTCCTCCTCCTCCTGCGACCTTTTGCCCCCTCCTCCTCCTTCGCCCCCCCCCCCCCCCATTATGACCTTCACCTCTAACATATTCCCTGCTTACGTCCTTCTCCCTCCTCTTACGACTTTCCTCCTCCTCCTCCTCCTCCTCCTCCTCCTCCTCCTTATCCACCCATCTTCCCAGGTCAAACACTTTGCTTGGGTTTTGTGCCGTGAGTCAACAGAACGGGCGGCGGACTCACGTCCACCAGCACGCCACTCGTCTCTCCCATTACTGCTTGCCCTGAACCATTTGAGCTGGAAAAAAAAAAAAAAAAAAAAAAGCCCAGGCGCTTCAGGCTCTCTCTCTCTCTCTCTCTCTCTCTCTCTCTCTCCTTAATGGGGGTTCATCATATTTCCTGGACTTCCTTAAGTAGTTGCGCCGTAGCTTTAGTTATTGTTAAAGATCGGCCCTTCCTTGCCCGAAACGTATACCGATCGTTATGCGATGGTTTTTGTTTGTAGGGCTGAGTTCGTTTCATCTAGGAAAACATATTATTATTATTATTATTATTATTATTATTATTATTATTATTATTATTCTCTTTGGTCTATCACTGTCCCCCTATCCGACTGGGTAGTATTTATAGTGCGGGGTTCCGGGTTGCATCCTGCCTCCTTAGGAGTCCACCACTTTTTTTACTATGTGTACCGTTTCTAGGATCACACTCTTCTGCATGAGTCCTGGAGTTACTTCAGCCTCTAGTTTTTTCCAGATTCCTTTTCTGGGATCTTGGGTTCGTGCCCAGTGTTCCTATGATTAGGGGTACAATTTCCACTGGCATATCCCATGTCCTTCTTATTTCTATTTTCAGGTCTTGATACTTATCCATTATTATTATTATTATTATTATTATTATTATTTTATTATTATTATTATTATTATTATTATTTTATTTTATTTTATTTTATTTCTCTTTGGTCTATCACTGTCCTCCAATCTGACTGGGGTAGTATTTATAGTGCGGGGTTCCGGGTTGCATCCTGTCTCCTTAGGAATCCACCACTTTTCTTACTATGGGCTTGTACCGTTTCTAGTATCACACTCTTCTGCATGAGTCCTGGAGCTACTTCAGCCTCTAGTTTTTCCAGATTCCTTTTCTGGGATCTTGGGATCGTGCCCAGTGTTCCTATGATTAGGGGTACAATTTCCACTGGCATATCCCATGTCCTTCTTATTTCTATTTTCAGGTCTTGATACTTATCCATTGTTATTATTATTATTATTATTATTATTATTATTATTATTATTATTATTATTATTATTATTATTATTATTATATTATTATTATTATTATTATTAAAGATTGCTCGTATTAACGTGAGGTTGTAACGGAGAAACAAATCCACAGTTATGTATGGGTACGCATATTTAGATATAAGTCGTGAGTCTTAAATGGACAAACAAATCCAGTTATGTATAGATACATATATTAAAAATTAAATCTCAACAGAAAACGGGAATCGAACAGACTCTGTAGAGATTCATTTTAAAGTATAAGTACCCATCCATAACTTTGATTTTCTTTCTCAATTATTATTATTATTATTATTATTATTATTATTATTATTATTATTATTATTATTATTATTATTATTATTATTATTATTAATGAATGAATGAATGAATGAATGAATGAATGAATGAATGAATGAATTAATTAATTAATTAATTAATTAATAACACCATTCCGACTGAATAATTTCTCAGTACTCACCAAAATATTTGGGGATTTATTTATCCTCATCTTTATAAAACGTGAGTGTTCTCCATAGTCTCCAAGGATTTTATTATCGCTGATGTATATATTACAGGTATAGTTCCAATCTCTGCGCATTATATGGATGCACAATTAAAAAAAAAGTCCGATAGATATAGATGTTCTTAAATGAAATCTCGCATTTATATATTACCCAAGTAGTTGCAAGGGTTAAAAATGTAGATGCATATTTGAGTTGCTGAATGTTTGCATTCATGTTATTGTGTTCACTAAATCCTTTGCAGCATTGTTTGCTATTTGATATATATTTTTTGGGGTTGAGATTTCACCTCCTGTGCACTTAAAAATATATATGTATGAGGCTGAGAAAGCGATGGAAAGAAATGCATCAAAAATGTATGTTAGTTGTACAGCTGAAATCTGTGATATGCTTCTATGCGAATCGAACATCTGCAGCACGAAAGAGATCTTACTGTCATGTAAAAGAAATTTATATAACCTTAAAACGTAACGTCTCCCTTGAAAGTATTTTTTATTATTGCTAAACTGTTTTAGACGTCTGCCATTATTATGAAAGTCGGGGCGGTCTGTAGCAATTAAAGAGCGGAGGAGTAGTCGGTCTCATGCATTCCTCCCAATATTCTCCCAAATCCTTCCATTTCCTGTCTTTGTATTTTTCTGGAATTTCCCGAGCGATCTGGCCAGAGTTCGGAATGGTCATTGGATCCTGGTTTTGGTTTATTTTCCTTCAATATAGACTCCCCCTCCCCCGCCCCACCCTTTGTTCTTTTTTTTTAACTTGATGTTTGCTTTACGCAGGACGGAAAGTCGGCGTGTAGAGCGAAGGAGAAAAATAACAACCGATCGTCTGTAGCGATGCAGATAAACGGAGGTCGTTTCGTGGTCTCTCTCTCTCTCTTCTCTCTCTCTCTCTCTCTCTCTCTCTCTCTCTCTCAAGCCAGACGTCTATATGGCGAGGCAAACGCACAAAAAAAAGAAGGAACTTCGAAACTGGAGCGGATTATGACGCTCTGGCACTTGTATGTTTAGAGGTTGTTCGCATGGAATGTTAACTTTTACGATGGTGGTCATGAAAGTTTTCCCTCCAGAATGCTTTGGCTTAGAAAAGAGAAAACTGTTTTCCGAAATTCGGATTTCTGTTGGTCCAGTGTTACGTTACGTACGTCGAATTGGGTGCCATTTCATTTTTGTGATTACACTTAAACTATTGTGCATTAAAGGCCACACTATGCTATACTACTATTTGGCTCAAAGTAATTTTGCGTTATATCTTTGTAGTAGTCGTATTACTTTAGGTTACGTACGTCGAGGTAAATGTAATTTCTTTTGTGTGATTACACTCAAGCTAATACCATACTCCATTTATTTAGGTCTAGTTGATTGGCCGTATATTTTTTTCAAGTTGAATGACGATAGAATGCTGATCTTAATGTTAAGATTCATCTTTTTAAAAGTACAGGTCCACCCACTATCAGAAAAGAACTATCAAACTACGTTTTTGTT
Source organism: Macrobrachium nipponense (assembly GCF_015104395.2). Lineage (NCBI taxonomy): Eukaryota > Metazoa > Arthropoda > Malacostraca > Decapoda > Palaemonidae > Macrobrachium > Macrobrachium nipponense. The sequence continues at coordinate 6,776,286 of NC_087210.1, read as the reverse complement.
TAATGACTACGCGTAGAATGCTTACCGTTGAATCAAATCAATTTTTAAATTCAACTCACGGACCTCATTCGAAAATTCCTGAGATAAATAAATTTAGATCAATTTTACATACTCGTCAAGATCGATTATAATACACATTAACAAGCAAATTGCAAGAAGAGATCCAGACATATTTGAAGTCAATTAAATTCAAATCATATATTTTACATGGAATTTGTGTATGAAGGCCATATTTTCGCTTACTCGGGGAGTAAGTCTGCAAACTTCTCTGTTGTTGTTGTTGTTATTTTTGTTTGGGGGTAGGAAAGGTCTATGGAGGAGCCTAAAAAGGTCTGAAAAAGGTGTTTCGCGTTGAGTTAAAGATACAGGACGTTGAGGATAGCATATTTATGATTTATTTAGTAGATTGAAAATGTAAAATAATTAGGTAAATAATGTGCATGTTAAACAGCACAGAAAAGTCATTGCTAATAAAATATCGCATATTTATTTTAATTTTCATTGGTGAAACAACGCTCTATTTGACGTAGATTTTAGCACGCTCCTCGAGTAAGCTGGAGGTCGGATCACGCCTTGTTATCTTCCGATGGAAAGCTGGTAACCAGCCCTCAAAAATAATGCCGAATCTACGTAGAGCTTCTTTGGCATAAAGGTTGTGTTGACGTTCTTCCTGTATGCCTGTCGTCATGAGATCATCCTCACCAAGTTTGCTCTTTAATTTAACAACTTACAGGACAAGAACAGCTTTCCCATTGCTAACAGAGAGCATGGAATTACTTCCCTGTCTCATCTCAAAACTGATCATTCTTTTAATTCCTTAACTTCTTTCACTGGTTGGTTTGACGTTTGCTTGTCACCTCGGTGGTTGCGGGTGCGATTCTCGGGCATTCCACTGAGGGGTGAGAGATGTGTATTTCTGGTGATAGAAGTTCACTCTCGACGTGGTTCGGAAGTCACGTAAAGCCGTTGGTCCCGTTGCTGAATAACCACTGGTTCCATGCAACGTAAAAACACCAAACAAACAAACAAACTAGAAAATATTATATATATATTGCTGGAAAAAAGGCCAGCTTATTATTTTAAGTACACTTAAATATTGTTAGAGGATATGAATAGTTGTTGACGTAGAAAATACGTGAGAAGATTTTCTATTGATGACATAGATCGTGGGATTATTTCCAAGATTTATCTCATTGCCTAATGAATCTTTTAATTCCTTGACTACTCTCACTCGTACAGAGTGTTGTATTTTGCCAAAAAAAGAAAGAAAGAAAGGAAGCAAGCAAGCAAGCCAGTGTTTTCCTTGACTTTTCTCACTCGTAGGGAGTATTGTATGTTGCCTGAAAAAATATTGTATGTTTCCTTAAAAAATAAATAAATAAATAAATAAAAATAAAAGAAGAAGAAGAAGAAGAAGAAGAAGAAGAAGAAGAAGAAGAAGAAAAGCCAGTGTTTTGAGAACGCTTTTATTCTTTCCCGCCCCCTCTCTTCTTTTTTGCGTGTGTGTATTTCAGCAGCCAACAAAACACGAAATGAAAGAAACGAAATTTTCGTTAATCCTTCGGCGGTTCTGAACCGCTAAATATGTATGAGACTCGCGGTGGCTTAAGGCGTGTTAGAAAGGGTGGTGCGTTGGAGGCATTTGTACGCGCAGGCGCGCTGGGGGAGAGACCCAGCCATAGCCCCCCCTCTAGCGGCGACGCACCAAAGCCACGGTGTATGGGCTGTGAGTTTTCAAGCATTTTCGATTTCTTTTGGTGCCAAATACGTGCCTTTGACGCCAAGCGCGACCTTTCGCTTGATCGCGAAGTCGTCCTTTGATTTAGTTTTTGAACTCTCTAAACTTTATTTTTTTTTCCGAAAATATATTGGAAAAAAACTTCAAACACTTTTCTGGCAGTTTCTAAACCTTTGCCGTACCGAAAGACCGCCGTTAAAAGAATTTTATTATAATTTTTGCTCAGTTTGAATTATTATAAAATATTCCTTTGAATTTTTCCAGTAGTTGTTGATTTAACTGCTTCATCTTGAAATATTTTAGAAACCGTTATACGTCCTTTATTTTACCGGAAGCCCCTCGTTATTAGAAATTCATAGTTGTACTCAACTTTAATTTATAGATTAATTATTATACTGCATTTACTCAACCGGAAGACTGCCTTTTAAAATATTTCATAATTTTTGTTAAGTTTCAATCATTACAAAATGATATGCTTTTGATTGAATCTAGAGGTATTTATTGAGGTAACTGCTGCATATTCATTTGCTCAGGAAACCATATTACTAATGAGAAGATGCAAATCTGTTTCAAAAGTCTCAAGGTAAGGTAACGAAGTAAATGCGTTTCAAAAGCTGTTTAGGAAATATATCTAAAAAAAAATCTTTATATATTTCCTGTTAAAAAGGTTTACTTATATTGGAGTGTTATTATTATTATTATTATTATTATTATTATTTTATTATTATTATTATTATTATTATTATTATTATTATTATTAGAAGAAGAAGAAGAAGAAGAAGGAAGAAGAAGAAGAAGAAGAAGAAGAAGATACGAGTCAATTTTATATTTGAGCTTCTCAACTTCGCGTATAAATTTCTTAGTTTCAGTAGGTAAACTATAAAGCATCTGTCCGCAGTTCGTTACTATTATTATTATTATTATTATTATTATTATTATATTATTATTATTATTATTATTATTAATGATATCTCTCACTCAGAAAGATACACCAGCGGCATAACAGGAGCCAGTTGGTTGATATTTCTACGGATTTGTCCAACCATATTTCATTACCTTATGCTATGGAAAAGGTTTTAATGTTTTCTTCACCGAAATGTGAGCATTGGCCAGGTTTGGGCAATATTAAGATAGAAGAGAAGAGAATTATTATAAATTGAGAAAACACACTGCAAAATTAATTTGTTTGATGCAGTCACCCGTTTTAACAGGAAATGTTTCAGAGGTGGTCTTCTTAATTCTTGTATTATTATATTATTATTATTATTATTATTATTATTATTATTATTATTATTATTATTAATTATTATTATTATTATTATTATTATTTATAAAAATCCTGTAGCTGCATGATTCTAATATATATAATATATATATATATATATTAATATATAATATATATATATATATATAATTATATATATAATATATATATATATATGTATATAATATATATTTATATATATTATATACATTATAATAGTATATATATATGTATATATATATATATATATAGTATTATTATATATGTATATATACATAAAATATATATTATATATATATATAGATAATATAATATATATAGATATATATGTATTATATATATATATATATACATTAATAAATATATAGCATATGTATATATATATAGATATATATATATATAATAAATGTAAATATACATAAATATAATTTATCTATATAATATATTATAAATGTATATATACACACTGACATTATTATTATTATTATTACTTAACGTGAGCAGCGCGAAGCCAGAGACCATTTAGGACATTTCAAGTTTCCGCTCGCGTACGTCCGTCTGTATGTCGGCGAGGGTGAGTTCGCCTCCCCCCATTCCCAGGCAGTTAATCTCTCTCTCTCTCTCTCTCTCTCTCTCTCTTCCTGTGTTAGCCTCCTCAACTCATGTGTACGTAGTTTTACGGAATGGCCATCAGATGCCCATAGTTTGTCTTCGTTCCATTTAGACCGCCATTATTTCTCCTGTCAAGCTATACATTTCCGGTCCAGGTCCACCGAGTGTGTGGGTAATCGCTCTGTAATGTGGGGGTTGTAAGTGTCAGCCCCCCCCCCTCCTCTTTCTCCCCCACCATATCTCTCTCTCTCTCTCTCTCTCTCTCTCTCTCTACTCTTTGGAAATCGGTCTCCTCTCCACGGTGCTCCTTCTAAGGGAGTAAATAGTGTGCTTTTTCACATACTATATAAGTCTCTCTCTCTCTCTCTCTCTCTCTCTCTCTCTCTCTCTCTCTCTCTCTCTCTATTCTACTCTTTTGGGATCGGTCTCCTGTCAACGTTGCGTGTTTCTAGGAAGTGAATAGTGTTGTTTTTCACTGATCTAAGTCATAATAGACGTAGCAGCATTTGCTTGCCTGGGCTGCTAATATCTGGTGAAGTTCAGCAATGTTATGTTTTCACTGAAATCAGCCTAAAAGGAGCATGTCCTTGATATTGGAGGATAAACATGGGATATATGGCTTCCTTAAATACTCATGATTTCATTTACATAGGTAAGAGCAACCTATCGTCTTAAAATATTTTTAGAATTATGTATCGAACTCACCTGAGAAGCAAAACCCACTTGGACTAGCCTCTTTTTTGGGAAAGCAAATATTTGTTTTACTTATTTCCTTGATGTGCGTGAGCTAATTGATTTGTTCTAGGCATCGTTCGAAGATTCTTTCAAATACCTTCGCTACCAGATGCCAAAATTGATTTCACTATTTAAATTGTTTCGTGTATATGCATGCATGCCTGTTCTATGATTATATACAATCACACACACATACATACATACATACATACATACATACATACATACATACATACATACATACATACATATATATATATATATATATATATATATATATATATATATATGATACATACATGTGTATACCTGTGTGAATTGTATTCGAGGAAAGCAGATTAACATTCCCTCAGTAAGAAGGATATAGGAAATTAAAAATAACTAATAATAAGTTCTAATATTTCTATAGAAAGAGAGAGAGAGAGAGAGAGAGAGAGAGAGAGAGAGATCCTATCCTATCTTATCCTATCCTCATCAGCTTAATAACCGTGTACCGCACCGCGTAAAATCAGTTTGAATTCAGCTTTAAATAACACGAGCTGTGACAAACGTCCGTTTATATTACATTGAAAGAATTATATTGATAATAGTCCCCCCCCCAGAAGAGAGTCTAACCGGAGGAAAAAGGACTGTTTCGTAGCGCCGCAGACAGACGAGATGAAAGGACCCATTTTCGTAGCTTGAGGTTAAGCTAATGTCCCATATCCAGTGGAGTCCCTGGTGGGCTTCGGCTCGTCTCCGAATGCCATGTCCGCTTAAAGTCCCATCTCCTTGGGATCCTGCGGGCGGAGGGAAGGTGTCCTCGGAGGGAGGGTTGGAAGGAGGGAAGGTGGTCCTCTTGACTGAGGTAGGAGGGCGGAGCGAAAGTGGAGGGAAGATAATCGGAGGAGGAAGGGAGGGCGATGGCGGGGGGAAGGTGGTCCTCTGAGGGAGGGAGGTAGGAGGGCGGAGGGAAGGGGGAGGGAAGGTAGTCGAAGGATGGACGGAGAGGGCGGAGGGAAGGTGGTCCTCTGAGGGAGGGAAGGTAGACGAAGGAGGGAGAGGGCGAAGGGAAGGTGGTCCTTTGAGGGAGGGAGGTAGGGAAAAGGCCGAAGGGAAAGTGGAGGGAAGGTAGTCGAAAGAGGAATGGAGGAAGTGGGCGGAGGGAAGGCGGTCCTCTGAGGGAGGGAGGGGGAGAGTAACCACCTGCTTTTACTGTGTCGCGAAGACTTAACATTTAATTAGCTCGTGTCGCCCATGTTAGACACTTTACGAAGGCTGGGGATCTCGCTGGGGCTTTAAGGTACAACTCAAAGATTCGCCTCTCTTATCTTCTGTGCTGGGGGGGGGGGGGGGGGGGTGGCGGTCGGCCTCTCGTCTGGCGCGAGCTCTTTGGGCTGTTATTTTCCTCTTTTTCGTTTATTTCTGTGGGGTTTTCGAGGTTATAATTACAATTTTTGTTATTTGAGATTCCAGGATTATTTCGACAATTCCTGCATAGAATAAGTTATGAGCCATCATTGAACAATTATTATGTTCTTTTTTATTTTTATTTTGGGGTTATCTTTACGCTATCATTACTATTTTTTTAGTTGATATTTCTGTCTTATTTCGACAGTGACTTCATAAAGTAAGTATCCTTCATTTTATTATTCTATCTTTTTCATTTTTACATTTCTTATTTAAAAGGAATTTATGATTTTTTTTTATTTTCTTGTCAATTTACGTAACTCCCATTTCATTTCAGTTGTACATTTTTACCCGACAGAGAAGCTTAATTTCTCTCTCTCTCTCTCTCTCTCTCTCTCTCTCTCTCTCTCTCTCTCTCTCTCTCTCTCTCTCTCTCACTTATAACTAATATTATTACGTCCACTGGTTATGTCATTCCCATTTTTATAAACCTATTTTAACTGCAAATGGTTATTCGGTCTTTTATGGTAATGGACTGTGTCCTTTATAAAATGCATCGCCACTAAAAGAGCGAGAAAGAAATAAATTCATAATTAGGGAACAAAAATTTTTCGACAAGCACTGAGCGATTCAAAGCATAACTGCCCACAGTACATTTTATTATACTTGTAACGCATAATGACAGAGTGGACATCTCCATTTCCTGTGTAAAATGCATACATTTATGTCATATACGTGCAAATGTATATTACATAAATGTGCCGACAGTGCACCTCACGCTGTCAACTTTAGGCATCACTTTAGGTTCTTTGCAGCGCCCCTTCGGCCCCCTATCTGCAGCCCCTTTCATTCCTTTTACTGTACTTCCGCTCACATTCTCTTTCTTCCATAGGGCTTTCTACCCTCTCCTAACAGTTGCTTCATAGCTCAACTACGAGATTTTCCTCTTATTGCACCTTTCAAACCTTCGATAATCTCAGTTTCCCCTCCAGCGCTGAATGACCTCATAGGTCCCAACGCTTGGCTTTTGGCCTAAAATTTACATTTTATTATCCATATGTGAATGGAAACTAATATTCATTACTTATCAAGCGCAGGTGGTACGTCTCTCTCTCTCTCTCTCTCCTCTCTCTCTCTCTCTCTCTCTCTACACCCGAGACAACTAATATTCACGTACCTCTCTCTCTCTCTCTCTCTCTCTCTCTCTCTCTCTCTCTCTCTCTCTCTCTCTCTCTCTCTCTCTCTCTCTCTCTCTGCACACCTGAAGTATCAAGAAAACTGGGCTTCAGACTGTCTTCTCGTTATGGACAAGAACATAATGAGACCTTCATTTTAAGCGGTCTTCTTAACCTGTCCCTGAAGATCCGTTACCCACTATTGTCCATCTGTTAAGAGAGTCGAACCTGGGAGAAAGTTCAGTCTTGCTTCGTTCATGAACAAAGCGCCAGTGAAGTTTTGGGTGACAAGCGCTAGTGGCATCGTCCATCTGGACTGGAAGAAGAAAATGTACGAAAGGTTTGCTCTCTTCGTTTGCAGATATTCGTCTTGAGTAACTCTTCATTTAAGACGCTTGATGGGTCAAGATTTTAGAGGGTTTTAAATGTTTAATTTAGCTGCGGTAGAGAATATGTCGGCAGGGAAGTACTGTGATTTAAGGACTTTCAACATGTTGTTATCTGATTGTGTGTATATGTATACACTGATATATATATATATATATATATATTATATAATATATCTATATTATATATCTATATATATTCTATCTATATATAGATATAGATATATATATTATATATAATATAAAATAATATATTATAATATTACATATACATATGTGTATATATATACATACACACACACACACACACACACACACACACGCACACACACACACACACACATATATATATATATATATATATATATATATATATAACTATATTATACAGACATCATTTGTTGGACATTTGTCCATTTTGTCAATAGATTGAGTAACTCTTGTGATATTGCATCATTAATATGATTTGTAGTCTGCCAACAATTTAATATATCGACAAAGCAGATGTTGGTTAATGTTAAGTACTACTTGCATGAAAAAAAAACTTATGGTAAGTTGCACTTACCATTATGTAAATAGGTTTAGATATCATCAACTTTTGCTTTGTTATTGAATATTTCTTATCGTAAGTCTTATGGATGCTGGAACATCCAAAATCGCTGAAACTGCTGACAAAGCGAACATAACTTTGTCAGATGGAAAGTACTGTATTCGTGGTATTAAAAACTATTTTTCTGAACATATTAGTGAAGAATAAGAATGACCTACTAGTTACAGAATAGTTATGTAGAATAGATTTGTAACTCTTTTAACATTTTTTGGATATCAGAAAAAAATTTCTTGCAGGAACATTGTTTTCTGAACATTGTTTTCTGGGTCAAACTCCCTAATTCTGTTAGTTTTGTTTCTTAATTGCGGCGTTGATAGTTTTGAAAATATAGATTATATCAAAATTATAGAAGTGCTTTATACCACGATTAAAGACTATCGAGTCTTTCTTTAACGTTGAGAGAAAATAGATTTCTCCTTGCATCGAACAGGAACAATTTTTTCTCGGTCAAACTCCTGATTTATTTTAGTTTTATTTCAAGATTTGGAATTTTGGTAGTTTTGAAAATATACTGTGTATCAGCTATAAAGAGACTTTTATGTTACAATTACAACCACCCAATCTTCATTGTCGAGAGTAGCTATCTCCATGCATCGAGTAGGAAGTTTTTTCATGGACTTACGCCTCTTTTATGTTAGGTTTGTTTTTGGATTTCCAGCTTGTATAGCTTCGAAAATATAGTTGATATCAAAATTATAAATATTCTTTATATATCACAATTAAAACACAGAATCGTTCTTTAATGCTGGAAGAGAGCAGCATTCTCCACACATTCACTCCACTTTTTAGGTACTTTTTTTTTTTTATCTCGAAAGTGAACCTCTGCAGGCGACTTTCTTCTCTTCCCGTTTATTTTAGTCCTGGCTGTGTTGTTCCCGTTTTCTATTCCGGGGATGCAGGAAGGCAGCCGAATGATGATCATTTCCTTCTGCATGGACATTTGGTGCCGGACTTTTGGTCCATATTAAACTTTTTCTCCCGCTTTTATTGCCTGGCTATAAATAGCTATCATTTCTCTTCTGGAACTTTTTTTTTTTCTTTTTCAGGCACTGCATTTTCCGTCTCCATTTTCTGTTGGTGCATTTTCCATGAAAGGATGATACTTCCTGTTTTTTTAACTTTTTATTTTTTAAATCCCAAATTACTTCTACTCTTATTAATTTCACTTTCTTTGTTCTCGCTGTTGTTTTAAAAATTTCACTCTATGTTAATTTGTCATTTCATTCTCTTTGTTGTCACTGTTGTTTTAAAAATTTCATTCTCTATCAATTTATTTTACATTTCACTCTCTTTGTTCTCACTATTGTTTTAAAAATTTCACTCTATGTTAATTTATGTTTCATTTCGTTCTCTTTGTTGTCGCTTTATTTTAAAAAATTCACTATATTAATTTTTCATTTCATTCTCTGTTGTTTTAAAAATTTCACTCTATATTAATTTTTTTTTCACTTCATTCTCTTTGTTGTCGCTGTTGTTTTAAAAATTTCACTCTTGTTATCAATTTATTTAACATTTCATTCTCTTTGTTCTCAGTATTGTTTTAAAAATTTCATTCCCTCTTGAACGGGATTTTTTTTTTTTTTTTTTTGCCTTTTGTAAAGACTTACTTCCACCAGCCTTTCCTCGTTTGGAATTTAATCCCTCTTTGAAATTAATGTTGCAGCAGCGATAGGCTTTTTACGCGGCCACTATAAAAAAGTTTAATTTCCTTTCGCAGCCAAGATCTTTATACTTTCCAGTGCTGGTCTAAAAACGACCTCTATTCATCCATGAGACTGCAGCCCTGTTGAGGTTAGGGAAAGTTTTGGGAAGTATTTTACAGAGTGCAAGAGACAGGGATGAATGTCGTTCAATACGATACTAGAAAGCTTCCATGTATTATAAATAGTGTTAGTGGCCTCTGGTGCAATATTCCTTAATCCTTTCGAACTATTGCTTCATAAAAAAAAAATACTATTGTCTGTCACCCAAGGATTTTCTTAATCCTTGTAACGACTCTGAACAGGATGATGTGTATAACGTAGCTCCCTTTGGCAAAAGAATTCTTCATTGCCTGTTTATATATTTAGTTTCTTTTCTAATGAACAGTGCAACTTGGTTGTTGCATCTTGGGACTTCTTTCCCAAATGCATCTATTCAAGTCCGCGATTTCCTTTGCATACAGTGAGCAATATGATTTCACCATAATCCGTGGTACACCTTAGCAAGTATGAGACCGTTTTCATATTTTCGTGTAACGTGATGTTTGAAATTTTCTCCGTGTGTGTGTGTGTGTGTGTGTGTGTGTGTGTGTGTGTGTGTGTGTGTGTTTTTGCAGATTTGAGATGTTTTCCACATTTTTCCGTCAAGCATGATGCATTTGTTTTGCTGATCACCTCCATATTATTTTACGCCATCTCCGTTTTTTTTTTTTAAACGTAAATCCAAATGATGAAAAAATTCTGCATATTTGAGGTCGTCGTCCCTGCATTATTTACATCGTCCTCGCATTTTCTGACGCCATCCAAAAGCGCTTCCTCAGCAATCGTGGTAATATGATGAACATCAGGATCAGCTGCTTCATTTTGGACACACAAACGACCTCCTCACCTCATTCCACCGAATATGAAGACTCAAATACCACAGGAGGGGCGGGTCGGGTCGGGTAGGGAGATTTAGGGAGGGAAAGAAAACTGGAGAATGATGCAAGTTTTACGGAGGTTTAGAGTAGAGTCGTAGAATGGAGGTGGATGGCTGAGAGAGAGAGAGAGAGAGAGAGAGAGAGAGAGAGAGAGAGAGAGAGAGAGAGAGAGAAATGTTATTGTAGGTTGGAGCAGAAAGGAAAAGATTTTAGAATTGAATGAGAAATTAGATGTATGTAGATGGGGGTCCAATGGGTTGGAGGGATTTTTAAGGTAGCAAAGAAGGGAGAAGAGTAGGAGCGATTACCAAGAGAGCAATGAAGGGAGAAAGAGTGGGAGAGATTTCCAAGAGCAAAGAATGGAGAAAGAGTTGGGAAGATCCAAAGAGGGAAGTAAGAGGAAGAAGAGTGGGAAGGGTGATTTCCAAGAGCAAAGAATGGGAGGGCCAAGAGTGGGAAGGGATTTTGGGTTTAAGAGAGGCAAAGAAGGGAGAAAGAAGAGGGTTTTGGAGGGCTTTCCAAGAAGGGAAGCAACCAAGAAGGGATAAAGAATTGGGATGGGGATTTCCAAGAGAGTAAAGAAGGGAGAAAGAGTGGGAGGGATTTCCAAGAGAGCAAAGAAGGGAGAAAGAGTGGGAGGGATTTCCAAGAGAGTAAAGAAGGGAGAAAGAGTGGGAGGGATTTCCAAGAGAGCAAAGAAGGGAGACTGGAGGTGGGAGGGATTTGTCCAAGAGAGTAAAAAGGGAATGAAATAAAGAGTGGGATGGGATTTCCAAGAAGGTAAGTAAGGGAAGGGAAAAGAGTGGGAGGGATTTCCAAGAGAGCAAAGAAGGGAGAAAGAGTGGGAGGGATTTCCAAGAGAGCAAAGAAGGGAGAAAGAGTGGGAGGGATTTCCAAGAGAGTAAAGAAGGGAGAAAGAGTAGGAGCGATTACCAAGAGAGCAAAGAAGGGAGAAAGAGTGGGAGAGATATCCAAGAGCAAAGAAGGGAGAAAGAGTGGGAGGGATTTCCAAGAGAGCAAAGAAGGGAGAAAGAGTGGGAGGGATTTCCAAGAGAGCAAAGAAGGGAAAAAGAGTGAGAGGAATGTTTAAGATAGAAAAAAGGTAGACTAGGTTGAACGGATGGGGGAGTCAGTGAACAAAAAAGAGAGAAAAGGCGTTTGTTGATGTTTAGGAAGAATGGAGAAGGTTGTTTGAGACTGAAGGAGAAAATAGGGGTTGGGGAGAAAGAAGAGATAGGTTTAGACTGAGGGAGACAAAGAGGATTAGTTTATTGTGTTCGCGGGGAAAGTTTGTGTTGAAATTAGAAAAGGGACGTAGACTTAATCTTAAGGATAAAACAAGTAAAAAATGCGCCGAAGTTTCTTCAAGCCAATTGAGTTTTCTGTACAGAGTATAGTCTAGGCCAACGAAAATAGATGTATCTTTTCGTGGTCTCGGTATAATGTTAAGAGGCACGGCTCATGAAACTCTCAGCCGGCCGTGGTGGCCTGCGTTGTTGCATTGCCAGATGCATGAGCATGGATAAATGTAACCTTAAATGAAGTAAAACCCACAGAGGCTAGAGGGCTGCAATTTGGTATATTTCATGATTGGAGGGTGGATGATCAACATACCAATTCGCAGCTCTCTAGCCTCAGTAGTTTTTAAGATCTGAGGGCGGACGGACAGACGAAGGCCATCTCGATAGTTTTCAGTAGAAAACCAGAAGGATGAGTTGACTGAGGTGGAAAAGAAACGGGAAGGTTGTGACTGAGGTTAAGGAAGAAAGCGGAGGAGATTGGGATGGGTTGATAAAGGAGAGATGATGTTGGTTTCGAATGAAGGCGAAAGTTGAGAGATTAATGGAGAACAATTGGCGAGGGTTTAAAGGAGAGAGGAGCCGATAGTTAGGCTGAATGATAGAGAAGAGGTTGATGCATCTGAGAGAGAGAGAGAGAGAGAGAGAGGAGAGAGAGAGAGAGAGAGTACTTGCTCAGTGACTGAGGAGGATGAGAAGGGTGTTTGTGATTGAGAAAGGCAAGAAGTTTGCAGGGAAAGAAGGAAAAGTCACTAGGGAGTTGAATTGAGGTGAACAACGGAGAATTTGAAGGCACAGAAAAAGGCAGGTGATTTGTTGGGGTTTGAGAGAGAGAGAGAGAGAGAGAGAGAGAGAGAGAGAGAGAGAGAGAGAGAGAGAGAGGACGGGGAGTGGATGTGACGAGGAGTTAAGGGAGGGACGTTGAGACAAGAAGGGAGACTGAGAAGTGATTTGATTCTATCCCATTTTTCCTCTTTTCCTTCGTCTCCTGTTAGGATTTTGGGGGAAAACGAGAGGGAGAGCAGAGATTGCCATGGGAGAGGAGAAAGAGCCCTCCATTCTATCTCCTACCTCCTTCCTCGTCTGTGCGGGAAAGACGAGTGGCAGGCAAGACATCTCCCCCTACCCCCCACCCCCCCAACCTCCAAAATTGCGATACGAAAAACAGTTGAATGTAAACTTCGTCCCCAATCAACTATTTCCGAGAACACAATGAGCAACGGCTGTTCCTCGTTGCTGTGAATATGGCATATATATATATATATATATATATATATATATATATATATATATATATATATATATATATATATATAATATATATATCCTTCCAATCGCATTCTTATATCGACAATTTCCAGAGATTTTTTGCCCTTTTTTTATTTTTTATGCTCCTGCCGCGTTGTATATGTTGACGTTTTTTAGCCTGGAATTTCCCCTAAATAAATATCTACGCAATTTCCGTGTTTTAAGTGTCTATACATATATATATATATATATATATATATATATATATATATATATATATATAATATCTATATATCTATATATATATATGTGGTGTGTGTGTGTGTCGTGTGTGTTGTATATATATATATTATATATATATATATATATATATATATATATATATATATATATTATATGTATATATAGTGTGTGTGTGTGTGTGTGTGTGTGTATGTACATACATATATATATACATATGTATAATAATAATTTTATATATATATATATATATATATATATACGTACATTCTTATATACTATATACATAACTATATATACACACATATACATACATACATTCGTACATACATCAGGACATCTGAAACACTCTTCCTCATGGAAAATTCTAGAGCGAACGTAGACACGTTTCCATGGCGACGTCCCTTATTTTTTTCTTTAATGCTTAAAATTTATTAAGAATTGCGGCGTCTCACAGATTTTAATTTCCTGACGCCTGAGCTTCGTATCCGACTTTTGCTGGGACGAGATAAAGACTGGTATATATATATACATATAGGCACTCAGCCAGCGCGGTTTAATTTAGTCCGTAGTCTTGGTTTTACAAAGTTAAAACTTGGCTTACAAAATATTTTCTTCTTTTGTTATTATTATTATTATTATTATTATTATTATTATTATTATTATTATTATTATTATTATTATTATTATTGTTTTGTGGTTACGTTGTTGATCACTTTGTCTTATATTTATTTTTCATTTTTTTCTCTTAGAGATAACTTATGCACATACGTATTGATGTTAATTTTTATAGACCTGAATACCAGCGCACTAATTACTACAGTTTTGGATAGAATTCTTTTATCGAACAGATGTATCGCATTTCAAACGCCTGACTTTGAAACACTGTCGAATAATCGAAAAAAAAAAAAACGGAATTCTATGGTACTCGTGTTTACAGGCATCCTCCACAACGCATGTACAAATGCAAACAGAAATGTGCAGATACGCACCGTGAATATTGTGTTATCGAGTTACCCGTTCTAAATTTATCATGGATATATTTATATATGAGGTTATATTCCACAGTGGAAAAGAAAAGCTGAAATTCCTTTTAGCTTAAGTTTCGGCCTCCACTGGTCCTTATCGAGAGCTTGTTTATTAACCTCATATATCTATCTTCGCTAAGAAAAGAAGATTACAACCTCACTATATATATATATGATATTGGGAGAAAATAGTTCTTCTGCAGCAACATGTTACGACTTTAATATATATATATATATATATATATATATATATATATATATATATAAACATATATTATATATATATATATAATATATATATATATTATATATATATACATGTATATTTTATATATATTATATATATTTATATATATATGTATATATGTACTATATATATATATATATATATATATATATATTATATATATATATATATATATATATATATATATATATATATATATATTGAAAGTCGTAACATGTTCTGCAGAAGAACTATCTTCCTTCAATATTTGTCTTTATTATCGTAGAAGGGCTTCTTCGTCTGTATATTCTACCATATATGATCTCTCCATTGTTTAGATGCAAAATACTATGTAATAATAGAAATATTAAAGTGTACCAGAAGAGTGTGCTCACATAAATTCTAAGAAATACTAATGTTCAGGAAACTTCTATTAACACTCTCTTATTTTCCCGTTGCAGGTTGGTGGTGCGACGCCTATCATCTGGCTACACAATGGTATCGTGTGCGTGTGTGTGTGTGCGTGTGTGTCTATCTATCTGTCTGTCTGTCCGTCACACTCCCGTCGCTGTGTTTGGATTAGGTTTGCTCCATTGTCTCCATTGGCAAGTAAATCACATTACTCCCGTATTTTTACAGAGGCGGAGGGCCCGCGAAAGTCGTCTTTTATTTTACACAGTGTTCGACAATGGCGCTCCCAGGATTTTTACCTCTTTCAGTGTTATGTGTTTGTTGGTTTTTTTTTTCGTTTTATTTTTTTTTGTCGCTGTGAAAATTTCCGTTATGGAATAGGAAAGATTATTTTAGGATGTCGTTTTTCTCTTTTTTATTTGTTTGTCTCTTTGCAATAGATACAAGTGTGAGTTTGTTTCTTTGTGTGTGTTTATGTCTGTGTACAAGCGCGCGTGTTTTTTTTTGTTTTATATTCACCCTCTATTTTAATGTTTTGCCTTGTGTTCCCATTTTTGTTTGTTAGAATTACAGACGATTTTGTCGAATCAACAATTAGGGAAACAGAATATTCTTTTTATAAAAAGCGCATTACGGTAAAAGTAATTGAACACTGAATCTTACCAATGGAAGCTACGAGCAGAGGAAATAAAACCGAGCAATATTTCCTTGTTGCATTAACTATTTTTTTTACTCGAGTAACGAGGCTGTGTTTTTTTCTCGTAAATTATTGTTCCAAAGTTTTAACGTTTCTGCTGAAACATCCTTTTGCGAGTTAAAGAACGAATCCCCCTGTAAACAAGAATGACCTCTTTCTGGATGTACGGAAATTTTGCTACGATCGGGTAGGTGAATGAACCGGTTGTTTTATTGCTTCATTGAATATGAATTAAATTTACAATAGTATGTTAAAGGAGACTTGAATCTCCTTCAAAACGTCGGTAGTAGTTTCCTGCTTGTTGTTATTTACCGTCTCTAGTTATATAGTAAGGTTCTAATATGTTACGAGAATGATTTCAGTATCCTCCTTCCGTTAAACCGTATTCAGTGAAGTGTTTCAGAAAACATTTGAAGTGTCTTTTTATTCTACGAAGCGTTTTGAAACTAGAAGTGTCATTGTATTCTATGAAGCGTTTTGAAATTTATGAAGTATCATTGCATTCTATGAAGCGTTTTGAAACTTTTGAAGTGTTATTGCATTCTATGAAGCGTTTTGAAACTTATGAAGTGTCATTTACGAAACGTTTTTTTAAAAATTCAGAAATGTAATTTTGAAACTTGAGAGGCACCATTGTATGCGATGAAGTATCATAGAATTCTATGAAGCGTTTTAATATGTATGAAGCTTTATTTTATTTTCCGAAGCGTTGCGTTCTACGAAGCACTTTCGAAACTATGACGTATCAATACTCCCTTCTACGAGGCGTTTGGAAACTCAAGAAGTAATATTGCACTGCATTGCATTGCATTGCCGAAGGCGGCATAAACGCAGGTGGCTGCATTGACGTCATAAAGGTAGAGCTAAGTTGACGGAGAGAGACACGCTGACGTCTTTTTGTCTGTCGTGTGTGTAACGCTATCGAGCCCTTGAGGGATGCTGTCTCCGGGATGAAGTGCTTACGTATTCAGGGAAAGAACGCTCTCATATTCCCTCGGGTTAAGGGGAATGGACTCGTATGATTTTTATATGAGAGATATCCGACATTATCCTGTCTTAACCACTCCTCCCCTCCTCCCTCCTCCCCCCCCCATAAAGTCTAGTTTCTCAACAACCTTTCCTCCCTACTCCCCTCCCCCTTCCCCATCCATTCCCCTCTTCTCTATTAACCCCCCATACTTTTACAGTACATCCAGGTTTTTTCATCAGCTGTACCTTTTATGTGGTCATGTCGAAGAAGAAAATCGATGAGTTATGAATGTTCTGCGGACTTTTTGTATTCTAGTTTTTTTTTTCTTTTTTTTTCAGTGCGGAGAAACAGGTGCTCTCTCTCTCTCTCTCTCTCTCTCTCTCTCTCTCTCTCTCTAAACATTTTCACGTTGTAATATGCAATTG
>NC_087210.1:6746714-6756714 GCF_015104395.2 Macrobrachium nipponense | reverse complement strand
TATATTACATAAATATATATATATATATATATATATATATATATATATATATATATATATATATACAGACAAGTTATGAGTTAATGCGTGCATACATTGTCCTATCATTTAAAATTCCAAGCTTATTTTTAAATATGAGCGTACATTATATATAAAAAATCGCCTGGAATTAATGGCCGATGGGAACTGGAATATCATAGTGAACCGAGCGACTTTTGTGATTTAAATCTTCCGTCATGATACCGACCACATTTGAATATTTTGTTCGATACACAATTAATCTGATGAAATGTAATGAGTTTTGTATCAAAAATCATTTTATGATAATGTCAATGAAATATTAAAGCCCTTTTTGATCGCTGTAGCGGGAAATGATTTGATTGATCAATTCCAACGGCTCAAAAATGATTGTTTAATGGATCGTTCAGCTCTCGAACCTCTGGAACGTTATGCCAAATTGTTTGATGTAATTACTATAATTTCTGAGGAGGATGGGGGCCGGGGTGTTGGTGGCGATGCAGAGAGAGAGAGAGAGAGAGAGAGAGAAGAGAGAGAGAGAGAGAGAGAGAGATAATGCATTATATGTAAATTTAGATGCGCATTCATATAGATTCATAAGTATATGCTGTCACGAGAGAGAGAGAGAGAGAGAGAGAGAGAGAGAGAGAGAGAGAGAGAGAGAGAGAGAGAGAGAGAGAGAGAGAGAGAGATGCTGCATTGCAGCTCAATATATATGTGCATTCAAATAGATCCATAAATATGTGCTGTCACTGGAGAGAGAGAGAGAGAGAAAGATGCTGTGTACATACTTCTGTTTATTTCATTTATATTTTTTCTTGTATTAAAACTTTCCTTGAAAGTGTTGGCCCAAACCCTAACACGAAAATTAATTGAGTAAAGGAGAAATGAGGTCAGAATTACGTAGGGACTCAGAAGTAAGGTTAGGGAACGCCGTTGACCATTTTAAACGTGGCAGACATTGAAGATAACCACTTTTACAATTTTTTTCATGGGGGATTGTACACAACACTGAATGAACATAAGCTCCATATGAAACGTGATAATGTCCAGGTATACAAAATACTCACCCAATAACAAGATAAAACCATAGTTTTGCGAAGATTGATACGGTTATTATAGGCAGTGAAATTATCGATTTCCAACCTTCACATTGAAATATTTTTGGTTCGTTGCCTTTTGTGTTAGTATATAACTATATATATATATATATCTATATATATATATATATATATATATATATATATATATATACAGTGTAAAACTATATATGTTATTATATAATATAATATGGATATATATATAACATACATTACATTATAAATTATATTATATACATAACATATATAATTATATATAATAATATAATATATCTTATATATATATATTAATATATATATTATATACATATATTATATATATACACATATATATACACACACATATAGATATATGCTGAACCTGTCTGTGGCCGTTTCAGTGTCAATATACAAATCCATCTCGATATTTTTTTTTTCTCAAATCTTCCATTCCCGGATATTAAAGTCCATCTTGTGCAAGAAGAAGTTTATGTTAGCCTCTAGGTTTGGTAGATGGAAAAGGAAGGGTGTGGGGGTGGTGGGTAGGGAGGTTGGGGTGGTGGGTAGGGGGTTGGGGTTACAGGGTATTAGAGGAAGGAGAAAGGAAGTCTCTGACCTTTTGTAGGGAAAAGGAAGCTTATGGGGATACGTAAGCCTAGGGGGATAGGAGAAGAAGAAGAAGAAGACGTGAAAGAAGGAGAAGAAGAAGACGGGAAAGGAGCAGAGGAAGAAGAAGAACAAGAAGAAGGTGGAGGGAAGAAGAAGAAGAGAAAAAGAATGAGAAAGAAGAATAACGTGGAGAAGAAGAAGAAGAAGAAGTGGAGGAGGAGGAAGAAGAAGAAGAAGAAGGTGGAGGGAAGAAGAAGAAGTAGAGGAGGAAGAGGAAGAAGAAGAGGTGGAGGAGGAAGAGGAAGAAGAAGAAGAAGACAAGAAGGTAGAAAATGTGGAGGGAAGACGAAGAAGAGCAGGGGGGTGAAGAAGAAGAGGATTGGGAAGAAGACGACAAGAAAGAAAAAGAAGTGGAGGAGGAAGAGGAAGAAGAAGAGGAAGACAAAAAGCAGAAAAAGGTGGAGGAAAGAAGGAGAAGAAGAAGAAAAAGAAGAAGACAAGAAAGCAGAAAAAGGTGGAGGGAAGAAGAAGAACAAGAAGAAGAAGAAGAATAATAAGAAGAAGAAGAAGAAAGGGCAAGTAAAGGAAGACACGAGACAAACTATACCTTCCCTTGTCATTGTCCATAGAAAGCATGCGTATATATATGGGTAGAGGCTTCCCAGAGGGAAGGGTGCATTATTACTATTAACTAAATGCCGAAGGGGAATTATTAAGGAATGAAGAGGGAGGAGGGCATAAGACGCATTCACTCAATGCGAAGGGGGCGGCGGGGGGATGGGGGGGCGATGACCGGACAGGGTTCAACTCACAGGGTTAGGGTACCTTTAATGAAGAGAAAATATGTGATGCACTGATTGTGCATAATTCCATTCTCAATTGAGGGGAAATTGCTTCGAGGGGACGATGCACAGTCGCCCATTATTCAATGTAACCTTCTTCATTCGGTATTTTTTCCCCCATTGGCGAAGATGTTATTGAAGTCTGTTTTTTTTTTTTTTTTTTTTTTTAGACTTTTATTAAGACCTCGAGGAGGGGTTTATTTCATATGTTTAAATATTGTTATTGACGTGCGATTGCTTTTATACTTTCTTTAAATTGTTACACCAGAGGAGAGATTAACTTATAATAGGGGAAATTATATGCGATTTCACCCCTCAAGAAAAATATCTATCGACTTTCGAGAAGTGATTGTTTGGTAAAAGCATCGTTCATTGATACACACGTATACACACACACACACATTATATATATATATATATATATATATATATATATATATATATATATATATATATATATATATATATATATATATATATATATATATATATATATATATATATATATATATATGGACACACAAACACACATGATTTTAGGGAAACGTTTTTGTTGGAACAACAGTGCACTTAACTTTCTTTTTTGTTTACATAAACTTTCTATGGACGTTCTTCTGTAAAATGCAGTGCTATTATTCCAAAGAATAAAGTAGATGATAAAAATAGAGAAGCAATTTACACTAATTTATATTGGCTTTGTGAACACTCAGAGTCTGCAGTCAATCGCCTGCCCTTGTGAATAATTTTGGTCCCCAAAGTCAAGTGATTAATAAAAGGAAACAGATTCTCAAGTCAAGTGATTAATAAACTGAAACAGATTCCCAAGTCAAGTGATTAATAAACTGAATTTTTAATTTTCTTGATAAATCAAAAGAATGCTTGAGCCTCTCTCTCAAAAGTCGACCCTTGATAAATGTAACAAATGTGGAAAATAAAAGGCAACAGAAACTATTAAGGAAACGTGGTTGTTTTTCCCGTTGTCATTTTTGTTAAATGTGGGAAGATTCAAATCGGTTGTCGATGATTAAATCCATTTGCAGGAATTATACGAATTATTATGGAATTCCGTTTTCTAAGCTCGTAAGTATAGCATACACCCGTTTTTGTCTTGGTAGTCACCAGCCCAGCTTGATTAAAGGTGGTGCAATTTATACTGACACATCACCAGAAACGAGGCAGGAAGCCAATAGGGGCCTTAAGGAATCATATGCTCTTGTAGTACAAAACTGCCAGGAGCAACAAAACTCCTTCCTCTTCTTTTTGATATATTTTTGCTTCAATTGCTGGACTGTGGGTGAATCTCCTGTGTAGAACGCTTCAATGAAATAAGCTATTTTTGCTTACTCGGGGAGTAAGTCTACAACCTACTTTGTGGTTGTTGTTGTTGTAGTTGTCCTTCTTGGGGAGCTAGGAAAGACTTATGGAAGGGGCTAAAAAGTTTGAAAAAAGGTGTTTCGCGTTGAATTAAAGATGCAGGAATTTTAGGAGGGGACATTTATGATTTATTTGTTAGAATGAAAATTACAAAAATAAATAAATAAATAAAATAGAGGTCTGAAAAAAGTTTCGCGTTGAGTTAAACATCTGGAATTTTAGCATAAGAGATTTATGATTTATTCAGTAGAATGAAAATGTAAAAGAAAATAATGTGCATGTTAAACAATACAGAAAAATTATTTCTGATAAAATATCGCGTATTTATTTTAGTTTTCGTTGGCGAAACAACGCTCTATTTGACCGTAGATTTTACTAAGTTTTAATTTACGTTGAGAGTTAGGAATATAACGTTTGCAACTTCTGCGTAAGGGGAATATCTTGTACGCGTCAAGAGTATGCTGGAGGTCGGATCTTGCCCTGTTTGTTCTTACTCTCCTATTTTCATTTGACACTTTCCAGATATGTAGTTTTTTCATCAAACCATTTCCTCCATTCTTTCAGCATGACTGATATACATACTATATATATATATATATATATATGATATAATATATATATATATATATATATATATATATGTATATATATATGTGTGTATATATATATATATATATATATATATATATATATATATATATATATATATTCATAAATATATTCACATATATGTTTGTGTTTGTGTGTCAGTCTGTCCGCCCGTGTCTGTGCATTGTACTGCTTCCAACTAAAGGTACCCCTTACTTTTTCGGTCAGACAAAAAGTAGACTGAATAAGTTTTATGTTATTGCTACAGAAAGAGGTGTTACTTTTTCCTTAGTTTCCAATATACTCCTCATTTTATGAAGGTTCCCTGACTATATAGATACAGGCTTTGTTTTGTCTCCTCTTTTTTTTTTTTTTTTTCTCCCTGGACAAAGGAGTAATGCGACCCCCGTTGACTCGTTTCCCTTTGTCCTACCTGTTTATTTTTTGGGGGGCCACTGCTGTAATAGCCCAGCATGTGTGTGTGTATGGTCCTCCCGAATTTGCATAGGCAGGATATCACTGTCGGAAAAATGAGACAATTTGCAATTCATACCGTCCGGCCTTTAGAAGAAGACTTCCATCAACAACTTTTTTTTTTTCGTGTGTGGCGAAATCTCAATAAAAAAAAGACCAAAAAATAAAAAATTCAATAATAGCCTATAAATATTAATATGTAATTAGCATAGTGACGTTTTGAGGGGTCTGAGCGAATTAGACCTTAGTGGATGTGGCGAATTCGTATGAATTGATGTCGTTCAATGTGAATAAAAAAAAAGTACAGGAAAACAGGAAGTGAAGTATGTTTTCGATTAAGGGACGTTTGGTGGAGGGGGGTGGGGGGTTGTCCTCTTTGTCAATGGCTGACGCTTCTGTTTTCGTTTTTCTTTTATTTGGCCTGGAACGAGTTGGCTATTCCTGAAACTCTGGAGTTACTGCTAGCAGAAATCTTTGTGTTAGTGTTTGGATCTTATTTTTCCTTATAGGAACTCATATTACAGTAACAGAACCTCACGACTTTTGTATGAGTTTGCTCATGGGTCTGTATGGTGAGCTTTCTCTATACCTGGAGAAATGTATCTATTAAAGGAATAGCTGAAGAATAGACAAAAATGACCCAAAATAAATCCTTTCTAGGAAAAACAGGAATAGACTAGTATGAGCCAAAATAAATCCTTTATAGGAATAGCTGAAGAATAGACAAAAATGACCCACAATAAATCCTTTATAGGAATAACTGAGGAATAGACTAATATAAGTAAAAAATAAATCCTTTATAGGAATAGCTGAAGCATAAACTAAAATGATAAATAAATATTTTATAGGAATAGCTAAAGAATATAAAAAAATGACCAAAATATAATTCTTTTATAGGGATAGTTGAAGAATAAATATAAGATCCAAAATAAATCCTTAATAATAATAGCTGATGAATAGAAAAAAATATCCCAAAATAAGTCCTTTAAAGGAATAGCTGTATAGACAAAGGTGACCCAAAATAAATCATTTATAGGAATAGCTGAATGGACAAAAATAATCCAGATCTACCCCTGGAAAGTAGAAACTCAAAATTAAAGGAATGGGAAGAGAAAGCACGAGAAGAAGAAGATGATGTCCTCTGCCTGCACTGAATAACCAGCAACCCACGATGAAAGTGAATGACCAGCGAGGTTGATGAGAGAGCAGGCTCAACTGACGGTGCATTCGAGTGGCAGGCAATATAGTATATATATATAGAGAGAGAGAGAGTGAGAGAGAAGGGGGAGGTGATCCAATGCATTATTCATTTGCTTCCCGAATGCAATCGAAGCCAGAAGGGAAGAGTCAATAGGAAATGAATAAGTTATAATGCTGATGGGATATCTTTAGCCCTTACCTGCATCATCAGGGGACCCTAACTCTCTTTCATCGGAATTAATTTTTCATGAGTCGTTGTCAGCTCATTGAAAAAAAAAATCAGTTAGTTGCTTATTGGTTTGATTATTAAAAAAAATATATGATAACAAACGGGGTTCATGATATACAGGGGCGTACTGGTTCGTAGTTATTGGTGATTTTTCTATCTCTGAGATACTTTTTTTTTTTGTAAACAAAATAATTGCACTACAAAAAGCATAAGGAGACATACACAAACATACACACTCGCACATTTTTTGTAAACAAAATTATTGCACTACAAAAGCATAAGGAGACATACACAAACATACGCATTGGCACTTACAGTCAATATTGGAATGAATCTGTATGTGTGCACATGTAATTTAGATGTAATGCAGTATGTATCATGTATTTATATCTCTCTCTCTCTCTCTCTCTCTCTCTCTCTCTCTCTCTCTCTCTCTCTCTCTCCAGCATCCATGACCCTGGGACTCGTATCGAGATTTTAATTCGTTTACTTCCGATCTCCGATAATCATTCTGAAGAGTTTCCGAGTGTTTCTAGAGTTTTCAACTATTGTGCAGGAGGCAAACATTATGGCAATATTTATTAAATGAATGAATGATCGTGGAATAGTCAAGAACCCTTCATATCAAAAGCCAGCCACTTCTGACACTGGTGGGAATTACAGTTTTGAAATAAGGCTTATGATAAATAGCTAAACAAGGACTCATAAATGTGGAAGCGCTACGACACAGTAAGCTGCTGTGTTTGCATCGCACACGTTATTGTTTACTCTTTGCATACTGGCATTCGGGAAATAAGCGGAGATGGAAATAAGCCTGTAATTAGGGCAAATGTTAACCACATTACCACTCGGAAGAAGATATCGTGACTTAATTTCCTGCTTCCTGGGAAAATAGTCTGCAGAAAATAAGGTGATTTTTTTTTTTAATTTAATAATTCCGTCCACCCCATACGTATTATTTGGGTCCTATTTCAAACCTTTCTGATTGGTTTGGATCTCTGTTTTCCAAAACATGAATTAGGTTTACCAGTAGTTGGCTTAGAAGAAAGGCATCAGGAAAAGTAACAGAAGTGGCTCCCAGTAACGTAGAGACGTGGTGCAGGTTTGGTCATAGGTTTTTGGGAATATATATATATATATATATATATATATATAATATATATATTATATATATATTATATATATATATATATATTATACACACATATATATAGATATCACACATATCCACCTGTGGATATGTGTGATAAATGAATCACGGGCTAAAGTGATTATAATCATATGTAGATATACGCATTAGATCTACAGATGAAGATTTTGGACTTCGTCCAGATTACTCTTAAGATATTTCTTGGCTCATGGTTTTTTTTAATGACATTCGAATATTTGTCTTTTTATGGGTAGTCTGTACGCAAACCAGTATTTTTATATTTTATTATGAGCAGTTGTATACATATCTATAACTCAAACGGAAGAGTGTTTAGCCTCCAAAGCCCCAAGAAGTTGGTTAGAATTGGCTTCGGGTTTTGGGAAATAAGTCATAATTGGTTGTTCTGTTGAAGCGAAATTGACGTTAGGTGTTTATTATCCTGTAATTTTACTCAGTTACTCTGCGTACAGACCAGTATTAAGAAATGGGCATATGAACGCTTTTATAAACATTTCATCATAAGCTGTTGTGCTATACGTACTTACAATACAAATGGAAGAGTGTTTAGCCCCCAAAGCCCTAAGAAGGTAAGATTGGCTCTAGGATTTCGATTTTTTTGCTAGATCAGTTTAAAGTATTTTTTAACGAGGGTTTTTATTGATACGGTAACTTTACTCAGCTAGTCTGTATAACAAAACAGTATTGACAGATCTTTTTGCAAACGCTTTTACTTATATTTCGTTGTATGCATGCAAAGCATCACACAGATCTTTTTGAAAACGCCATTACTTACATTTCGTTGTATGTATACAAACCATCATTCAGATCTTTTTGTAAACGCTTTTACTTTCATTTCATTGTATGTATACAAACCATCATTCAAACATCCTTTTGCAAACGCTTTTACTTACATTTCGTTGTATGCATATGTATAAAATCCGTTCGGAGACGTGGGAATAACTCGCTCCAAATCCGCTGAGCACCCGAAGATGGGCTGCTACCGTGAAAATAAAGTTTATAGGAGGAAGGGGGGCGAATTATGCTAACGAAGTTAGCAGGCCAAAATTGGATTCGAAGTTCTTGCGCTTTAATCATATCAAGATGGAAGGATATGCAGGAGTCGCCGAGACTGTCGTATTTTCGCGTCGACTGCCTCCCTGATCCGCCCCAGTAGCAACTATGGACTAAGATTCACATTTCTTCGACTTCGTCGAGGTGGGTCTTCGGAATGTTACGGCCTGCTTTGTGAGCAAGAGCTCGTGCTGGCATAAGGCCGGCCTAATCATAACATTGGATATTAGCCAGGCTTAGAATTCTCTAGTAATAAAAGGAGACCATCCACTCGGCTGTGTGTGGGGGAGGTAGGGATGTCGGGTCAGATTTTAGTTGGGGTTAAAAAGATTGTCAGTCTTTCATTTCAGATTTTTATAGTTTAAAAAAGGTTCTATAAAGATGAGTTAGTTCGGAATTATTTAACTCTTAATTCTTTCAGTAACCGCCCAGCTCTTACGCGTAGTATGTGTATATGTACACACAAACATACATACAAATATGTGTGTGTGTGTGTGTGCGTGTGTGTGTGTGTGTGTGTGTAACTGAATCACGAAAGTTTGGAACATGATAAATGCATAAATGAAGGTATAAGCCACGAAGGAAATTGAAACATTGGAGTAGCTGCAAGATATATATATTATATATATATATATATATATATATATATATATATATATATATATATATATATATATATGTATTATATACTGTAACTAGTATTAGGGTAAATCTTTCACTTTATAGGATCGAATAGAAAATGTAGGAAAATATAGGAAAATAGATTTTAAAAATCCTCCACATTAAAATTATAATGTGCAGGACGATTTCGATCAAAATCTGGGAATGGTGCAGAGTCCTTCTGAAGGTCTAGGAGGAGCTTCAAGCATTCATCACGTTTGAATCACAGAACGAAAGTTTGTTTATGGGAAAATTAGGGGAGAAGGACCCTTTTCCGAAAAAATTAAATGGAAAATTAAGATTTAGAAATAAAAAAAAAATTGGAAAATGAAAGCTCTATGTTGAAAAATATAATCTAGTGGTATGTGCTTGGTAGGTAGGTAGGTAGGTGTGTGTGTGTGTGTGTGTGTGTGTGTGTGTGTGTGTGTGTGTGGGTGTGTATCTGTCGTGTCTGTCGTGGTTAGGCAGAGTTTGTTTACGTCAGGTAAGAGAACTCTCGTAGAATATTCCTGAAGTTCCGAACGCGCCTGTCGTGAAATGTTGTCGGAATGGAATTGATAATGAAACATGTTGTTGAAGTGGACAGCCTATGTATCGTGAGGGGATCTATATTTTATGCTGCAGGGGGATGATGGAATGGATCGTGGCAGGCCGTTTGAACTGGGAGCTGCTGTCTGTTGGCATTTCATTCCATCGGTTCTCGTTC
>NC_087210.1:6724214-6731714 GCF_015104395.2 Macrobrachium nipponense | reverse complement strand
CGTAACATTTTATGTAATAAAAAAATATTACAGGCTATTTGAAAAGAGACGTGAAAGACTTAAATTTTTAAGATTTGATATAGACAGACAGACGGATAAAACATTGAGCGAGTAGTGATTTTTTTTATTTAAGATTTAAAAAGATAATTTAGGTTATTTGACAGGCGATACGAAAAACACTTAATCTTCGAAGAGTTGATATAGAAACCGCCAGACAGTCGGGTAGACCATTGATCCATCACTGAATCTTATGTTTTCTGCTATTGTTCCGGAAGTTTTTATGTAAATAATAATACAAATTATTTGTAAGGAAATATACGAAAGGCACACACACAGTGCCTCCGTGGCGTGATCGCTATGGTCTTGGCCTGTCACCTCGGTAGCCGCGAGTTCGATTCTCTGGCATTCCACTGAGAGGTTAGAGATGTGTATTTCTGGTGATAGAAGTTCACTCTCGACTTGGTTCGGATGTTGCGTAAAGCCGTTGGTCCCGTTCCTGAATAATCACTGGTTCCATGCAACGTAAAAACACTATACAAACAAACAAACGAACGAAAGCCACACAATCTTTAAAAAAGGTTGATAAAGAGCCAGAGAGACCGACAAACAGACAGTCTCGAGTCATAACCAGTACTGAAAGGCTAAAGAGCAGCGGAAGTAAGCGAGTGACAAATGTTCTCGAATGCATATATCAGAAGGACGATCAAAACCCGGTAATTGCAAACTGCTATTTATCAATTCAGCCATTTACCAAACGCGAGAGGTCATTCATTAGCAAATTACCTCCCTAAAAAGCTAATCCATTGCACACTAACTACACATCAGGTATATCAATCACGGCAATTAAAATATGAATTCGATGACCCCGGCCGCTTTACGGAAAATAAATTGCCTGTTGGCCGAGCACAAAAGGTCGGTAAATGCGAGTTGTAGAATGAAAGCGAGAGGTAAAAGGCCGACGCGAAATGAAGGAGATAGAAGCGAAAAAGAAGGTCAGCTTGGGGCAGTATGTGAAAAAGGATAAGATCACTACAAAATGTAGAGGTAAAAGGCCGACGCGAATTGAAGGAGGTAGAAGTGAAAAAGGCCAGTTCGAGGCAGTATGTGGAAAAGGGATAAGAACACAACAAAATGTAGAGGTAGAAGACTGACGCGAAATGACGGAGATAAAAGAGAAAAGAAGATAACTCGAGCAAGTACAAAGAACGTAATAGAGGGGGAAAATTAGGCGTGTATTTACGCCATATAAATTGTAGGTAAAATGCAAAATATTGCCACGAATTAAAGGGGATAAAATCGAGAATATAAACTAAAGTAAATAAGTAAGAAAGGGATAAAAGAGACAACAAATACAGAAGAAAAAACAAGGAAAAAAGCTAGGCTGGCAAATATGCCATATGAATTTAAAGCCGACGCCAAAATATTGACATGAAAAAAAAGGAGAGAAAATCGAGAAGATGAACTTCATGAAGTACACACAAGAGAGAGAGAGAGAGAGAGAGAGAGAGAGGAGAAGGAGAAGCAGAGAGAGAGAAGGCCACACCAAAGTACAGAGAAATAACAAACAAAAACACAAAATAACAGTGATACGGACACGAGAGGAAAAAAAGATTAGGGAGGAATCAAGACTCGTTACCTTTACTATAAAATATAGCCCGAATTACCAGCAGATTGGGGACAGTTACGGAGAGGCACCCAGATCTAATTTGGTAATTGTGCCGGAATAAGTTTTGTAATTGGACTAAAAGAGTTGGAGCTTCCTTGTTGGGGGGATGGGTTGGTAGGAGAGGGAGGGGGAGGGGGAAGGTAGATAGAAAGACCAGATAGCTCCAGACAGGGGGAGGGGAGGGAGAGGGGTCCTGGATAGGAAGGCATAGAGGGATGGTATGAGTTAGTGTGGGCTAAATGGCCGGATTTGAGGATAGGACTTTTTGCCATTAGCGTAAACTGGGATTAAATCGTAAACGGACTTTGGCTTTCTCTCTCTCTCTCTCTCTCTCTCTCTCTCTCTCTCTCTCTCTCTCTCGGGGATCCAGCTATTTCAGCTCGCTCGAAAATATTTGTTGCATCGGCTTCAGGTACTCGCTACTATGAAAGCTGGATTACACGGGATATATGCCTTCGTAATCTCCTTTTACCGCAAAGCAGAGTTAGGAGGGTATGAGGCGAGTTTTTAACTCGTGGAATGATCTAAGATGGGCATAAGCGGCCTTAAGAGCCAAAAGAGTCTCTGAGTCAAGGTATGAGAGAGAGAGAGAGAGAGAGAGAGAGAGAGAGAGAGAGAGAGAGAGAGAGAGAGCTCATGAAATAATTCACGTAATATATGTATAGTTTTTATCCGTGTCTTTTTTTTGTCAGAGAGGCAGTCTGTGGTCCAAGAAAAAAAGGTTGATTAGATTTCGAAGATTGACCTAGGAACAGATGGAGATCTAGGCCAATGTTTTTATTATTATGGTATCCTCGGTGAGAAAAATGTATGGTTTGGGTTTTGTTTTTTTTTTTTTTTTTTTTTTTTTTTTTTTTTTTTGTCAGCGTCTTATAAATAAATGGCAAGAATTTGAAAAGAAATATTGAAATTTATGGTATAAAAACTCCTCACTGTACTATTTCATGTGGATGTTGACGTATGTATTCATTAAAACCTTTCATCTTGTAAGATTTCTTATAGATCTTGACATGTATGCCATGTAAATATCCCCCCCCCCTCCCAACTCATTAATACTTCCTGCGCATCCTCCAGTGTGTATACATTGAAACGTTCTAATCCTTGTATTTAAATCTTGTGGATCCTTACGTACATATGACATCAAACTTATCCTTGTAGGAGAACTCATTTGGATCCTGACAGTATATATATATATATATATATATATATATATATATATATATATATTATAGTATTATATATATATATAAATATATGTGTGTGTATATATATATATATATATATATATATATATATATATATATATATATATATATATATATATATATATATATATATAAACACGTGTCTGGATCTACAGGAATACTTATCCCTGTAAGAATTTCTCTTAGTCCTGACATATATAAGACAGTAAACTTGTCCCGGTAAGAATTTTTGTGGATCCTGACAAATATATGACAAGCAGCTCCTCACCCTTGTAAGAGTTCTTGTGTATTAAGGCATATGCATACCACGAAAGAGTCTCATTTTGCAAGATTTCTAACACATACTGACATGTGAATGCCAGGAAAACTTCTCACCCATGTTAGAATTCGTACGGATCTTGGCATATGTATGCCAGAAGCTTTCTAATACCTGTTAGAATACGTACGAATCCAGACGTATTTATCCACCAAAATTTCGCATATGAGAATCATTTTTTTAAACAGTATACGTTATGTTAACTACTCCTTGTAAGATGTCTTCCAGATCCAGACATATACTTTACACAGAAAAAAAAAATCACTAAGAATCTGTTGCTCATTCTGATCAGTAACAGGGTCTGTTACATTGAAATATAAAGGTATAGGATGTCAGGTATATTTCACTTGATAGTAAAATGTCTGTTGATTTCGTTATTTTATGAAATTGAGCAATGCAGTCTGGTATTCGAATAGTACTTGTTTTTCAGCTTTGGTAGAAATGTGCGTTCTCTCAGTACTTTATTGTTAGTATTAGGTTTCTCACAAGATCAACACGAACGGTATAGATGTCGTGTTTGGTATTATTTTGGAAGGTTAATTTGACACTGTAGTGTTTAATTTCAAGTTTTTTTATTATGAAAAAAGTTTAACTTGTATTATGGGCGTTCATTTTCTCGTATGATTTCCATTTTGTCACGATGTATCAATAGTACATTTATAGTAATGTATTTCAGTGATCTTATATTTTCCAGCCGTGTATGTCTTGCATGATGGCACAAACATTTCCTGAAGAGCATTTGCTGAAAAGATAGGTGGAGAGAGAGAGAGAGAGACTTAACGACGTTACCGTTGTTCTTTGTATCTACGTCTTTAACCCGACCTCCATAAACTTGGTTCCAGCATTTTCTTTTCCTTGTTTTTTTTTTTGTTTTTTTTGTTGTTGGGGGGGGGGTGGGGGGGGGGGGGGGGGGGGGAGGGGTGGGGGGGGGGGCGGGGTGGAGGGGTTGTTATAAATCTTTGCCCAGGATAGGCCTTGAACCTTCCCTTGCAGCCTCCATCGTTCTTTTCCCATCAAAAAGTAATTTCTTGGCAACATATAATATATGACTTCTTTTTCTCTTAACGCTTTTTGTTCTCGGTAACATTTACTTTTGGAAGCTCCCAAAGATTAACTTTCGTCGTGATTTACATGTACCTCGTATGGGGTTTGGGGGGGGGGGGGGGGCTGGTTAGTGCTGTCAGTGCACCTCACGCGGTGCACCGTGGGCATTACTTACTATTCTTTGCAGCGTCCCTTCGGTCCCTAGCTGCAACCCAATTCATTTCTTTTATTGTACATTTGTTCATATTCTCTTTCTTCCATCTTACTGTCCACCCTCTCCTAACAATTGATTGATATTGCAACTACGAGGCTTTGTCCGTGTTGCACCTTTCAGACCTTTCACTCAATTTCCGTTTCAGCGCTGAATGACCTCATAGGTGTCAGTGCTTGGCCTTTGGCCTAAATACTGTATTCAATTCAATTCACTCCTAATAATAATTGTTGCCTATTGCAACTGCGAAATTTTTCTCCTGTTACACCTTTTAAAACCTTTTTTGACTCTTCTTTACTCTCAGTTTCCCTTTCAGCGCTGAATGACCTCATAGGTGCCAGAGCTTGGCCCTTGTCCTAAATTTTACGTATTCCAATTCCGATGATTTACAAGTTGCGGCGGCTCCGTCGTTAGACCCGGGTCCTCCTCCTCCTCCTCCTCCTCCTCCTCCTCCTCCGGAAGTTTAGCGCTTATTAAAATGGCTTCATTACCGAGATCTGTGGCCATTATGTCGGATGAGATGCCGCTGTTTTCACTCCCGAGTTACGCAACTCCTCCTTAGAAAGTAAGAAAAAAGTGGAGAGAAGGAGACGGAACATACGAGTATCACGAATGTGTCTTGTCTGGTAGGGGAGATCTGTCCCATTAAAAGGAAGTTAAGGGAGAGGAAAAGGAGGAAAATATCACACTTGATGCGATAGCAGGGAGCTAGGAAGAGGTTCGGACGGAATTACTGGGATCTAATCCCTTTCTTTCGAGTTCTGCCCGCAGCTGGGACAAGTGGAAGTCTTAAGATTTCTTCCAAGTAGTCTTTACTGTGGCAGCTTCAGTGCGTGGCATATAAAACTCGTGTGGGGACAGGGAGATTTATTTCTGAGTTAATCCTTTCTATCATAATGTTCCCGGCGGTTGGATTATGGATCAACGAGATTTATTCGTGAGGTAATCCTTACCACCATAATATTCCATGGGTTGGATCATGGATCAGGGAGATTTATTCCTGAACTAATCCTTACTTTTATAATGATCCCATGGGTTGGATTATGGATGAAGGCGATTTATTCCTGAACTAATCCTTACTTCTATAATAATCCCATGGGTTGGATTATGGTTCAAGGGGATTTATTCCTGAGCTAATCCTTACTTCCATGATAATCCCATGGGTTGGATTATGGATGAAGGAGATTTATTCCTGGGGTAATCCTTACTGCCATCATATACCCATGGGTTGGATTATGGATCAAGGAGATTTATTTCTGAGGTAATCCTTACTTCCATAGTAATCCCATGGGTTGGATTATATATGGCTCAAGGAGATTTATTCCTGATGTAATCCTTACTACCATAATAATCCCTTGGGTTGGATTATAGGTCAAGGAGATTTATTCCTCTGTTAATCCTTACTACCATAGTATTCCCATGGGTTGGATTATTGCTCAGGGAGATTTATTCCTGGTGTAATCTTTACCACTATAATATTCCCATGGGCTGGAATATGGCCCAAGGAGATTTATTCCTGGGGTAATCCTTACTTCCATAATAATCCCGTGGGTTGGATTATGGCTCAAGAAGATTAATCCATACTTCCCTAATTATCCCAAGAGTTTAGTCATAATGAAACTACAACAAAAGGAGCACATTTGGTCGTACCAGACAATAGTCGTAGTGGCAATAACTATGTTTTACTTATTTTTTTTATGGTAAAGAGAAGAAGCACTCATTTAAGGCCATAATCTACGAGAGTAAACAAAAACATAATTCTTGAGGGGGAAGGGGGGAGACACGGAAGGCTTCACGAAAGCCGGAATATCTACGATCAAAAGATAAAATCTCATAAACATTGGGGTTCATGAGCCTTGGTTGGGAGATTCGTTGCCTGTACGAGAGTTTTAAAACTCACAGCTAACTCTCCCGAGACTTGGGCCATAAACGCTGCTTTTGTTTCGCAAGAAAGAGTCGCGGCTAAAAAATACTGCGCATTTGTCATGAGATGTTTGTTCTGTTTAGGTATTTTTTGGAGTGGAGTACAAGAGAAATTAAACGTAGAATTTGTTTTTAATTTTATTTTATAAAGCTATTTCTATTGTTTACTTATTTTAATCTATCTATCTAATATATATATATATATATATATATATATATATATATATCTATATATATATATACGTGTATATATATATATATATATATATATATATATATATATATACGTGTATATATATATAATATATATATATATATATATATATATATATATATATATATATACACGAGTAGTAGCCTATTCTAGGAAGTTATGCTCATAAGATTGTTCGGAAGTATTCAATGGAGATTTGGAACTTAAGAATATATCTTTTGTACTTTCTTTTATATATTCTTATTCTTAAAAGACATTTGAGAATAAGCAAAGGTCCTGTCATTACGACCAAACATTCTTGAAAAGGTTGTGTACAGTTGGAAATAGTTTCCTGATGTGAATGTATTTTTGGTAAGAACGAAAAAGTCAAAATAAAGTAACATATCTGGCCAGCTTCTACCTGATCGATATTATTTAAATGCTTTTTGTACATTGCATGGAAAATTCGCATTTAATATAACCATTACTCTGATCAACCATGTCAGGAATATTTTCCATAACATAATTAGTAGTTCAAATATTTCTCAGAGAATAACTAGTATTTAAAAAACATTTTTTCAAAAGATAAATAGTACATCAAATGTTTCTCAGAAAGTAACTAGTATTTCAAATATTTCTCAGAAGATAACTAGTATATCAAATATTTCCTATAAAATAACTTGGATTTCAGATACTTCTCAGAAATTAGCTAGGATTTTATATTCCTCAGAAAATGACTAGTGTTTCAAATATTTCCTAGAAAATAACTAGTATTTCAAATATTTCCCAGAAAATAACTAGTATTTCAAATATTTCTCAGAAAATAACTAGTATTTCAAATGTTTCGTAGGAAATAACTAGTGTTTCAAATATTTCTCAGAAAATGAATAGCATTGCAAATATTTCCCAGAAAATGAATATTATTTCAAATATTTTTAAATA
>NC_087210.1:6711714-6719214 GCF_015104395.2 Macrobrachium nipponense | reverse complement strand
TATTCATATTATAGTTTATTCATATTAGAGTTTATTGATATTGTAGTTTTTTCATATGGAAGTTTATTCACATTGCAGTTTATTCATATTGTTGTGTATTCATATTGCAGTTTATTCATATTGCTGTGTATTCATAATGAAGTTTATTCGTCTTGAAGTTTATTCATATTGCAGTTTATTTATATTGTAGTTTATTCGCATTGAAGTTTATTCATTTTGCAGTTTATTCATATCGTAGTTCTTTCCTATTGTTGTGTATCCACATGTAGTTTATTCCTATTGCGGTTTATTCACATTGTAATTTCACATGTGGTTTATTCCTATTGAAGTTTATTCATATTGCGGTTTGTTCATAGTGTAGTTTATTTATAATGTAGTCTATTCATATTGCACTTTACTCATACTGCAGTTTATTCTTTATGTTTATTCATATTGCAGTTTATTCTTAATGATGTTTATTCATACTGCAATTGATACATATTGTAGTTTATTCATAATGTCGTTTATTCATTTTGCAGTTTGTTCGTATTGCAAGTGTATTCGTTTTTTTAGTCTATTCATATTTCAATTGCTTAGTTCTTTTAGTTACCTTGCCATAAGAAAGAATTGTATCATTCGCTTTACTTCGCGGATAGAGAGCAATTTTTCATTCGCAGTCATTCACTTCATTATGTACATGAGGAAAGTTTGGGTCATTAACGTTATCTGTTGTATAATTCACATTAACTTTCGTCTATTGCATAATTTTTAGAAGCGTTAAATTTCGCTCCACTTTAGTATACCTTTACATTTTGGGCTTCGAGGTAAAGACGTTCTTTATGCTTCATATTTTTCTTTTAATCCGGTAGTACTGGGAACATTACTGATCTTTAGGAGGTCTCATTCATTTTTGGTGGGGTCTGGAGGTAGTTTACCTGCCTGTACTGCGCGCACGCACACACACACACACACACACACACACACACACACACACACACACACATATATATCTATATATATATATATATATATATATATATATATAGATATATATATACATATGTATATCTCCGCTTCATACCATCCAGTTCCAATGAGTATTTAGTCCTGGAAAGCCTGTAATATATATATATATATATATATATATATATATATATATATATATATCTATATATATATATATATATATATATATTATAATATTTTTTTTTTTTTTTTTTTTTTTTTTTTTTCTTATAAATATCTCCGCATGATACCGTCCAATTCCAGGGAGGTACTCTTAGAAATTGTATTAGTGCACGGAACAATTGTGTAAGGGATAAAGTTTGTATATAATATATATATATATATATATATATATATATATATATATATATTATCTATATATATATATATATATATATATATATATATATATATATATATATATATATATATATATATAAGTATGTGTTGTGTATGTGTCTAAAGTTTTTAAACGTCCTGCTTGTATATTCTTTTTTAATGTCTGTTAGCATTATTTTAGGTTGACTGGCTATCATATTTCTCTATTCTGTGTAACACTCTTGACATGAAGGCACCAGTTTTAACATTCGAGCTCGAGCACTCGTGAACATCAGACGCACAGATGACCTGCAGCTGAAATGGAAAATGAAAGCATAACAACACTGCACGAAATGAAAGTATTAGACTGCCAGAACATTTCACGGGCAGCGAAGCGCATGAACAAATGCTATGCTTAAACTCCCAGCATATTCGTATCGTCGCTAGAAAGATGCTATATTAGTCACAGTTCTTGATTTCTACTTAAGGGTCCTTTGTTCTCAGACCCTTCTTTTATGCAAATCTCTATTAATATTGACCCTCTTAATTTAACGTCGTTTCCTTTTCTGTTTTTGCTGACTTCGCCTCCTCAACACCCCACTTCGTATTCACTTCCTCAGTTGATTTTGCAACTGAGTGTACATTGATGTAATTCAAGTTTGCTTTGCTTTGCCCCCCTTTGTCCGCCTTTACTGCTAGTGCACACTCACGTGCACACACATACACATACACATATATATACACATTTGCCAACAGTGTACTTAGTAAGTTTTTATTCTCATAGGTATCATCCATAGTTTAGCAGGTAATGTACGATTACGCCATTCATTATATATATATATATATATATATATATATATTATATATATATATATATATATGTGTGTGTGTGTGTGTGTGTGTGTGTATGCATGTATATACGTATACGTATGCATATATGTGTATATAATATAATGTATGTGTATATATGTGTGCCTACAAAGATGATTCATACATCCGCCATACATTTTTGCTAAAATAGTCATTCATGCTATCGGCGCTTCTTGTATACGAGTTTGCCAAAGTGGACAA
This sequence comes from Macrobrachium nipponense, assembly GCF_015104395.2. Taxonomy (NCBI): domain Eukaryota; kingdom Metazoa; phylum Arthropoda; class Malacostraca; order Decapoda; family Palaemonidae; genus Macrobrachium; species Macrobrachium nipponense. Next base: position 6,716,841 of record NC_087210.1, on the reverse strand, counting down.
TATTTCTGCATCAGTATTTGTTATTTAACAAGCCCAAGTGATGCATTGGTTGCAATTATTCATGTGCACAAAAAAGTAAAAAGAAAAACAAAAAATTGTCCCAAGGAAATGGAAAACCTTTTTGTGAGCTGTTTTAACCGACTCTTCTCGGCCTAATGGTCCGGTCATCAACAGATGGGCCGAATTATTGCTAATTACCACACTGGTTCCACTAACACACACACACACCCACATTCAAACTCCCACACACGTAACTCTCACTCCCACACACCCCTCTTCCATTCCCACTCACCCTCAATCCCACACACACTCTCATCACCCCATTCCCATTCCCACTCACCCCCACCACCACTCCTACACACCCGTATTCCCAACGCCCACAAACCCCCCCCCACACTCCCACCTCCATACCACATGGCTTAAATTGCTCGAGATTGTTCATCGTGTGACAATCTTTTTTCTGTGTATCCGTTTCTTTCTAGAGCATTTACTTTTTTATATATATTTATAACGACAATGATAATGATAACATTTATATCGATGATAATGATCGAATGATAATCATTATTAGTGCTAAAATTGTGTTCTCAGACACTTTTTATAACAGCTATATTATTATTATTATTATTATTATTATTATTATTATTATTATTATTATTATTATTATTGTTATTATTATTATTATTACATTCTGTTCTAATTTTCAACCCACCCCTCTTATAGCAAAGCGAAAAACGTACACACATCTGCACGGCACAGAATTGTTTCATTATTGTTATTATTAGTATTATTATTATTATTATTATTATTATTATCACCAGAAACGAATCGCTACGAATTTTGAAATTTGAGAAAGCATTAAATAGCGTAATTGTCCTTGTTTTGGTGCTGTGCATGAACCATAGTGTAGTTATTCTTGCCTATTTGGTTTCGGCATTCAGTAATTGTTTTCCCGGGTGGGGGTCGTAAACTCATCTTAATTTGAAGCACAGTTAGGTAAGCCATTGTACCATGTGTGTGTTAGTGTGTTGTGTTTGTGTGTTTTATTTTAATTTGTGTTTTTTTTCACTTGAACCGATCCCCTAACAAAAGCCGGGTTTAGAGAAACCATTTTACTCTAAAGAATATTATTATTATTATTATTATTATTATTATTATTATTATTTTATTATTATTATTATTATTATTATTATTATTATTATTATTATTATCAAATACTCATAGTAGCATGAGTCTTGAAATGGGGAAGTAACATCCACAATCTTTAAACATATGCACATTTACATGTCTGTGAATAGTCTCTCCATTATTATTATTATTATTATTATTATTATTATTATTATTATTATTATTATTATTATTATTATTATTTAACCCACCCCCATATAACGAAAAAACAGACACAAGCTGCACTTCATGCAATATCAATGAGCCGGAAACGTATCAATTCAATTTTAAAGTTTGAAAAAGCCCTCCATAGAGCAGGAGGAGGAGGAGCCTTGCTTTGCTTTGCTTTGCCAAAAATATTTCGCTTTTCCGGAATCCATCATCGGGCAACGGCCAATTTTCCCCCTGTGCGTCCTGAGGCTACCTGGAATTATTCACGTATTTTCTGAAATACCAGAAGGGGTCCTGGGAAAAATAAATTTATTCTCTTTATTTTTTTATTTTATTTTATTTCTGACTTTTATCACAGCGAAGTTGCGGTACAATGCTGCGTCTATTGCAGTTGTTTTGTTTATCTTATTGCGCATTTTTTGTTTTGTCTTTGTACAGTGCATGGACCATAGTGCAATATTTCTTGCATATTAGGGTTTTGTATATAATGATTTTTCGTTTTACGTTTGTTTGTTGGGGTCTGGGTACGTAAACATATCTGATTTTGAAACACAGTCAGGTAGGCCATTGTACCATGTATGTGTGTGTGTGTATGTTTTTTTATATATATATAACACAAACCGATCCTACTAACAAAGGCTGGCCTTAGAGAGACCGTTTTACTTTATTTCGAGAATATTTTCCTTTTTGTTGACCCTAACGAAACTCGATGCACCATTTATAGAATTTATGTATATCACGATGAATTGCAAATAATAGAGCTATAGATATGCATCTTTCCTAATTCCCCACCACTCATGTTTTACATATTTGCGCGTTAATTTCGTTTTGGAGTTGAGAGAGAGAGAGAGAGAGAGAGAGAGAGAGAGAGAGAGTTCAGGATCAGGGTTAGGTTACCTTTTACTTCCCGTACAACAACAGAAATAACTATAAACGAGAGAGAGAGAGAGAGAGAGAGAGAGAGACGAGAGGAAGAGAGAGAGAGAGAGAGCGAGAGAGAGAGAAGAAATGTTTGAAATTACATAACCGTTGTTAAAATTTACTTTAAGAGAGAGACGAGAGAAGAGAGAGAGAGAGAGAGAGAGAGAGAGAGAGAGAGAGAGAATGTTGAAATTACATACCTTATAAAAGTGTCACTTTAAACGAGAGAGAGAGAGAGAGGTTGAAGGTGGAAATTCAAGTTGCCTTTTACTTCTGGTTAAAAAAAATACAATAACTATTAAAAAAATTAATAACTGCGGTTTATGTAACAAAGGACACACACACATCTGATATCCACATGAATACCACTAAACCTTAAAAAAAAATTGCATTTATAAAACTTGTTTCATTTTTGCAATATTGCATAAGGCTAAAAATGCATAAATTTTGTCATAGGATTGTCATCCGTGGAGACACGGGAACAGTTCAGCGTTTATTTAAAAGCGAATATAATTATGGAAAACGATAAAACTACCAAATGAAATTTTGAAAGTAGGGCATGTCTAGCGGAATGCTGTCCAACCCTGTTCGTTTTTCATAGAAATATTTATTTTTTGGCTATTTCGGTATATTTGGAATGCACATGCCGTGCAGTAAATATTGTTAAGTGTTCATAATTATACGATTTCCTCTCTCTCTCTCTCTCTCTCTCTCTCTCTCTCTCTCTCTCTCCTCTCTCTCTCTCTCTGTATATATATATATATATATATATATATATATATGCCTGATTTATGCATGAGTTATTGTGTGCATATATATGCACTTCATTCGGTTATTTATCATATTTCTAGCGATCTAAGGGATTATTTACTACATAATATACTAATATACTTAATATGCTCAATGTTACATTCGTAAAGAAAGAGGAGGGAAGTTAAGGACAAAGATTTATTATCTAAATTGTTTCTATACTGGTCCGAAGCTAAGAGGCATTTAAAGCATTAGTGATTAAAAATCGAGACGCTTCTTAGATGTGGCAATACTGCCTGAAATATGCCTGTCGTATGTGGCACCACTGGCTGAAATGTGCCTTTCTTGTGGCACCACCAACTGTAATACACCTGTCTCATGTAGCAACACTGACTGAAATAAGCCTGTCATATGTGGCAACACTGGCTGAAATATATAAGCCTATCATATGTGGCAACACTGGCTGAAATACGCCTTTCTTGTGTAGCAAAACTAGCTGAAATATGCCTTTCGTATGTGGCACCAATGGCTGAAATATGCCTTTCTTGTTAGCACCACCAACTGTAATACACCTGTCTCATTGTAGCAACACTGACTGAAATAAGCCTGTCATATGTGGCAACACTGGCTGAAATACGCCTTTCTTGTGTAGCAAAACTAGCTGAAATATGCCTTTCGTATGTGGCACCACTGGCTGAAATATGCCTTTCTTGTAGCACCACCAACTGTAATACACCTGTCTCATGTAGCAACACTGACTGAAATAAGCCTGTCGTATGTGGCACCACTGGCTGAAATATGCCTTTCGTATGTGGCAACACTGGCTGAAATACGCCTTTCTTGTGTAGCAAAACTAGCTGAAATATGCCTTTCGTATGTGGCAACAATGGCTGAAATATGCCTTCCTTATATACTTTAGGACAAGGCCGTTTATTCCAGTATCGGACAAGGTCGTTTCCGTATGTCCCTGTTTTTTCTTCTTTTTGTCAACTCCCACCCTATGTCTCGTTTTATTGCCGACATTTGTTGAAGGGGGTTTTGAAGTCTGTGCGTCGTCGATGGTTTTCTTGCCGGATAAACTTACTTACAACAGCGATTTCTGCCCTTCTTTCTCTTCTCTTAATTTTTTCCTTCTACCTCACTTCTTCTTCTTAGTCTGGAGAGATGTAGGAAATTGGCCACATAAATCGCGACTCGCGATAACCATCATCTCGAGGTACTCTCAAAATGCTATACGGGCGACGTTGAGGAGGTCCGAGGTATTTATTTTTATTTATTTATTTTTTCTCCTTTGTTGCTTCCTAAACGACATAAAAAAGTAAAGGGGCTGTTTTACCGAGTGTTCTTTTTCAGGGGCTTTGTTTTGTTTTGTTTATGAAGCTAGACCATAGTTGGCACTTTCTCTCTCTCTCTCTCTCTCTCTCTCTCTCTCTCTCTCTCTCTCTCTCTGAAAAACAAAATAAAGTGGCCCCATTTTTGCTTTGATATATTTTGTTTTACAGCCATTCTACAATGGGATTCCCCCCCCCCCCCCCCTTTCCCCTTCTTCTCTTTCTCTGTCTCTCATGACCTTCATTGTTTCTTCAGATTAGTGAGAGTTCGTGCGCGCTCGCACAAACGCATAACATACAGGTATACGCGTGTACCACTCTCGCCATTTTTGGCAGCACTTCGCAAAACTACGCATATTCATCCTGGTAAATAGATTTGGTGACAGTTTTTTTTTTTTTTTTTCGCTCCAAATGGAAATTCACGATTAAACATAATTCTCGCAGCATTTAATTGTTCATTAATAAATCAAATATTTACATGCTGATAGGCATGATCACGTATCAATATAATTTTAACACCCTTTCCAATTAATTTTGTATCACAGTGCTTAAATCAAATACTGGGAATAAATATGGGTGCGCATTTACATAACAATCAATGGTTGCCAATTTTTAAGTTCTCTCGCGTTTTTTGGGTTAAATATGAAGGTGATTCAATTTCGGAAGGATTTACCTCAATGCCTCCACTTGCCATATATACATTCGGGTGTAAAAATGATAGTGGCATTTTAACCCTTGTTAAATGCCCAAGCGCCTCAGCGGCGTGGTTGGTATGGTTTTAGCGTCC
>NC_087210.1:6674214-6709214 GCF_015104395.2 Macrobrachium nipponense | reverse complement strand
ATCATGATATACGTTGTATGATTCTGCATTTTAATCAGTCTTTCTCGTCTCCTTTGGTAATTTACTTAATTCCCTTTCCCATCCATTTCCTGATTTAGCGTCGTTAATACCTTTTCTTTATCTTTCATACTTTCCTTCCATTAACCTTTCCCCCTCTTTTTGCTTTTACCCTTTGGGTCATCCATCACCGTCCAATCCTCTCTTCTCTGCTCCCTTCTCTCTTTTTCCGGCACTTTTCTCTGTTTTCTTCTTTTATCCCTCTATCTCTTTCTCCTTCTCCCTAAACCGCTAATCCAGAGACGAGAGATGACGTTCGTTCCATTCCTCGGATCTCGTTTCGTTTCCCCTTCCACTCGTTCGACTTCTTCCCATTTTCACCGGTCTGTATTTTATCCGGTGTCTCATTAGATTTTTTTTTTGCTATCGTCCTCTTTTTTTATTTTTGCCCTTTCATTTTTGATCATTCCAATCTTCTCTTCTCCCTTTTCCAAGTTTTTTTTTCTCGTATTTTTGCCGGGTGAGAGACTTCCGGGCCAGTGACTCTGCTAATCTGACATTATCAAGATGGCGTTCCGTTCTCCGTTCCTGGTCCCCACAGCAGATCTTCTTCTTCATCTTCTCCTTCATCTTCTTCTTCCTCCTCCTCTTCTTCTTCTTCTTCTTCTTCTTCTTCTTCTTCTCAATCCACGCACGTCCAAAGCTCCTTCAACTAATTTTGACTTGAATTCGTACCGCATTTTCTCAAGTCCCCTGAAATCTCTTAACGTCTCCTCCGATCTAGCACAACCATCCTCCTCCTCCTCCTCCTCCTCCTCCTCCTCCTCCTTATTCCATTTTAGTTCAAACCCTGATTCCATCCCATTTTTCCATCGCCTCCCTTTCCACCCTCCTCCTCCTCCTCATCTTTCACCAGCTGAAGTTTTTTTTTCCGTTTGGTAGGATGGGAATTTTGATTTTGTTTTTATAAAACATCAGAATGTTAGAGATTCCTGTATAACATTCTTTCTTGTTGTTCATTTACTTTTAGAACGATTTAGGTCTTGCCAGACAACTGGTTCCAGATGGGAATATTTTTTCAAGCCATTGCATCAAATTGGAAATAATTAGTCCAGTGATGAATTTCCGAACTTTTGTTATTTTGCTGTATCGGCTAATAACACTGAGATAACATTTCTCTAAATATTAACTATGTATGGGGCGTCAGTGCTAAACTAATGCCACTGTACACCTCTTGTCCCGCAGGTCGTCATATACTATATATATATATATATATATATATATATAGTATGGATATATATATATATCTATATATATTTTTTATATATATATATATATATATATATATATACATACAGATATATACTATATAATATATATATATATATATATATATATATATGGGTCGGATGGCAAACTTCCAGTGAGAGAGAGAGAGAGAGAGAGACGCGGGGCGGCGATATATGGATCAATCCCTCCTTTTTGGCAGGAAGGGTTTCAGACGGCGGAGAGAGAGAGATTCTTTTCAGAAAAATTCCGGCTGGCTTGGGGGTCTCTCGCCGCCCCTCCCCCCACAACCCCACCCGGCCCCCTTCGCCAGAGATGCTTACATTTGCAAAACAGTCCGGAGCACAAGAATCGCCTCAGAGCTGATTTATGTTGCTCTGTGCAAAGAAGAAGGAATTAATGGTTGCCATAACAAAAGGGGGACGGAAGCAAGCTTAGCAGTAGTCACGCTCGAAAGCAAGGGTTTGAATATGCAGTCGATCCATTTCGGATAAAAAAAAAAAAAAAAAAAAAAAAAAAAAAAAAAAAAAAAAAAAAAAAAAAAGACTGGTTACACACTCTTGGTACGGCGTTTATTGTGGGTGTTATCATATCTTATCGTAAATTTGTTTTCCTCTCTCTCTCTCTCTCTCTCTCTCATCTCTCTCTATATATATATATATATATATATATATATATATATATATATATATATATATGTATATATACTGTATGTGGTGTATTTTGCGTATATGAATATATATGATGTGTATATATATATATATATATATATATATATATATATATATATATGTATATATATATATATATATATATATATATATGTATATATATATATATGTATATATATATATATATATATATATATATAATATATATATATATAATATATATATAGCGGCAAGGGTTTAAATGGAGACATCTGTTTCATATGGGCGTTTAATCAAAGCAACGTTTCAGGGACCAGCCCCATTTTCAAGCTGAAAATTATAATAATAAAATAAAATTTAAATAATTACTCATCTATAAAAAAAAATAATAATCTTCAGTATAATGTTAATTTCATTCGAGTGACCTCCCCAGCAAGTGACAGCCTCCACGAACGCGCACAATGGCAAATAGTGGGGCAGAACATTAGCCTGATCAAACAAAGGTGTGATTACCGCCCGCATCAGCTGAAGCAAATACTAATGATATCGTGTGCGGTAATTGGTGAATGAATGAGCTTAGTAGTATGAAACCTTGATTTCGTTGGTACGTTTGAAATAACTCGAATGAAAGATAGTGTCTGCAGCCATAGTTTGTTCATTTCGTGTAATGAAAAAGAGAGCAGCCAAGGTAAATATGCCACAGGTACACGAATAAAATACGAAATTCGACAATAGTGGAATTGTTCAGTATACGTGAATATTGCATATGAAGTGCATTTGACTCATAAAGTGCAAATTACAAATTTATAAAGGAAAATGAGCACGCAAATTTATATACAGTATATTTACACAAACTTCGCATATAGATAGTAATATATAATATATATATAATATATATATATATATGTATATTATTAATTATATATATATCTCTATATAATATATTATAATATATATATATAAATCAATCGCATCAAAAAAAAAAAAAAAATATTTATTTATCTAATGTATATATACTATATATACATATATATAACATATATATATAATACATTAATATATATATTATATATATATATATCTAATATTAAATATATATATATAATATATATAAAATATATATATAATAATAATTATATAATTATATATATATCAGTCGGCAAGGGTGGACCAGGGAAACTAATTAACTCCAACATATAATCTTTATTCCCAACGTTTCGTAACAATTTCTTTATTACATCATCAGGGATCTGTTGAATAATGAATAAATTGCTAAAAAAAGTTACTGTAAAAACGTGAAAAATTTAGAATAAAATTAAAATTCACTAAATACATTACTGCTTAAAACACACACACACAAAGAACAAAAGAACCAAAGACCGCTAACCAACCTTATGTGGAGAGAGCAAAAGACAGAATGCTTATATAGAAAGTTATATATATATAAAATTTGTGTGTATGTATGTGTGTGTGTAAAGCTGCAACGTTTATACATTTATACATCAAACATTATGTTTGAGTGTCATCCCACTCTGGTTAAATTGCTGCAAAAACGGGGTCGGGTAGTACCTACGCGGATATGAATCGCATGGGCAATGCTTTCAGAAAACGAACAAACAATAGACGAGAATTGCGCCATATTTAAAGCAATGGACTCCTCGTTTGCGAACCAGTCTTGAAACGGGACCGGGTGGCGGAAGGGGATAAAAACAACAGCCATGAGAAAAACATCCGTGGACAAACAAACATCAAGCAACAGAGGATATAGTATAAAAATATCATCCTGCATGATGATTTTGTTTGCACTGCGGGGCTAAAAAAGAAAGATCAATATATCAAGCCGATATATGGAACAGTATCATCATAGTCGTCGCCTCGATCTCGCTGGCCCGGGATCTCTCTCTCTCTCTCTCTCTCTCTCTCTCTCTCTCTCTCTCTCGGTTGCAATCGGATATATCCTGCGTAGGTGGCGCCTTATATCGCCGGGAGATTTGAATAGATTTTCTAACAATATATATTTCCATATAGATTGCGCAGAGAGAGAGAGAAGAGAGAGAGAGAGAGAGAGAGAGAGAGAGAGAGAGAGAGAGAAATAATATAATATATAAATGGACAGAGAATATATCAAGCGTTAGAACATTTTTTTTTTCATAAAATCAGGAGAGAGAGAGAGAAACATAATATGTAGAAATTGAAAGAGAATATATCAAGGATTAGAATAACATTTGATAAAATCAGGAGAGAGAGAGAGAGAGAGAGAGAGAGAGAGAGAGAGAGAGAGAGAGAGAGAGAGAGAGAGAGAGAGAGAGATAATGGAAGCTTTTGCAATTACCTGCACAAATGAAGGCCGACATTTCTTCTGTTTTTGCCCTCCTACTTTTGATGTCTAGCGGCCGCCATGAGCTAAGCAATTACTCGCTTTTGCACCGTTTTTTAATTACCACACTTTGCCTTTTTTCCTCACCCCGTCCTGATGTTATGATTGGGCGTTTGGCGTCGCCCTGTTACGCACGTATTCGCATAAATACCCAGCCGGCCTACGTACCTACCTACCTGCCTACCTACCTACCCCGGTTACAATTAATTTTAGAAGCGCCTCAATAAATTCAGGTCTGAATGGGCTTTGGCGATCTTTTGTTCCAGCGGCCAATTATGCGAAATTAAATGAAAATTTGTGGACGATCCCGAAAGGGAAATCATCCACTGTTTTGCGCGGGGGCGGGTATACGGTAAGGGGGAGGGGGTGACTTTCTGAATTAAATGGGAAATTGGTCTATGTGTATATTCAGTACTTTTTTCCCTACCCCTCTTGCATCAGAAAATCGTTATTATTGTTGTTGTGAAGTTTGGCTTGGCAGCGGTTGATCACTTGTTTGTGTGTGCGTTTCTTTTTTCTTTTTTTTTGTAGGCAATGAAATAACTCCGGCCTTTATTGTATGATGAGCCGATGAATGAAAGCTGATGTTGTTAACTATAGTAGTTTATTTATTTCGTGTGATGAAAAATAGCAAAGGCAAGAAAAAAATATACGATGGGCATTTATAGGTATGAATGAAATGTGAAATTTGATAATGGTGGAATAATACAGTATATCAGTGATTATTTCACATATGAAGTACACTTGACATAGAGCACAAATTACAAATTGTAAAGACAAGGAACAAATAAAATAATGTAATAAACACACATTTTTTATATATATATATATTTAGCTACACACACACACGCGCATATATATATAAATATATATATATATATATATATATATATATATATATATATATATATATATATATAATATATATATATATATAGATATATATATATATATATATATATATATATATATATATATGTTTGTATATATATATATATATATATATATATATATATATATATATATATATATTAATTTATTTGTTAATTTATTCATGTCTGTGTTTGAGGGTGTTTCTGTGTGTAATTTTGTGTTAGAGGAAATCTCTCTGTTGCTTAACTTGGTAAGCACAAGTGCATACAAATATTTAGCTTCGAAAATCGCTAGAAAAATAGATACGTTTTTAAAATCTATAAACTCTTATGGAACAAGCAAAGGACTGAGAAATTACAGAGCAACAAAATAGAGGCCTAGATTATAGAAACTGTCTGATTATTAACGGCAGAGGTGGAGCCCAAACAGTATCATTAAAAAATGAATAAAAATGTACAGTTGGCAACTGAAATGCAGAAGCAGTAAAAATAATAAAATAGAAATAGTTAAACTTGGAAAGAAATAAAAGTCTTGATTGTACCTAGAAACAAATAAGTAAGTTCATGGAGTAGATATTAGGTAACGAGCGAGTATTGTAAATAATCATAAATTGATCACGTATATTAAGTAACTATAGGTTCCTCAAGTAGAAGCATTGATTAGGCAGGGTATAAGTGGAAAGTATAGTTGTTTAGATGCTCCAGATACCTGTTCGATTTGCATTTTGTTTTGTCATAAGAAGTTTTGTCAGTTTTCACTCTACCATTTTTTTTATTCTTAAGATCTGTATCATTTTGGGCAATTATGTTGATAAGCCTTATTACTTGACCATAATTTACTGACCTTCTCCTATTTTTAAGGTCACTTGCCGATTCGCTTCCCAAAATTGAAGCACTGCACAGAAATGTGCAGATATGAAATTCATAATTTGTGCACAGAAATGTGCAGTTATGAAGTTCATAATTTATGAACAGAAATTTGCAGTTCTGAAATTCATAATTTATGCACAGAAATGTGCTGTTATGAAATTCATAATTTATGCCCATAAAAGTGCAAAGTCCAAAAGTCGGTTCATTCAAAAAAAAAAAAAAAAAAAAAAAAAAAAAAAAAAAAAAAAAAAAAAAAAAACTTTCTGACCTGAGTGGTAATGGGCGATTCGTAATGGCCGTAAGTATGATAGCCATCATTTTTAGATATCCCCAATGCTTCCCGTTTCATGGTGGCTTTTAACCGTCATTATGAATATGGAAAAGGTATGCAGAAATACAGGTCAGTAAATCCATGATAGATTTTCAGCTCTATATTTGAGTTCAAGGACATTAAAGATGAGGAAAACATAGGAATGTTTGAATTGTGGCAGATCGAAGTTCGCAATCGCTCAGAAAATTGTCGAGTTTTATTTGTAGTGAATCGGGAAATATATTGCTTGAAGTCTAGTTTATTTAATGTTGCTCTGTTGCTGGTTTCATTTCTTCCGTTGCTCTTGATTGGTATAGCAGGAAAGTGAAAAATACGTTTAGAATAGACAAAATAGTGATAAGAAGAGTTATCTTTTCATGAGATAGTGGTTTATGTAAAGCGAGATATAATGGTTTATGTAAAGACATTTTTTCAGTTGATATCTAGTTTATATATATATACTATATATATATATATATATTATATATATATATATATATATATATATATATATATATATATATATATGCAGAAGCCAGGTACTATGTCGTACCTCTAACGTAAATGGGGATACAATCCACAATGATGTAAAATCCTCTTGTAGTTTAATCCTGTACAAGATATATATATTTTAAACTACAAGAGGATTTTACATCATTGTGGATTGTATCCCCATATGTATATATATATTATATATTTATCTATATATATATTATATATATATATATATATATGTATATATATGTATACGTGTGTGTGCATAATTCGTTTTAACTAGCTACACATTGCTCCAGAATCTACTTACAACGCGTAATAGTTCCTGATAAGTCACCTACCAACGATAGAATGGACATTTAATTGAAGGGTTTAGTATTACTCCGTTATCGAAATTACGCAGTTCTTATCAGCTTTCTTTAATGGCATAAAATGCAATATTTTTTTTTTTTTTACTATCACAGTCATTCTACTCGACTGGGTTCCGGGTTGCATCCTGCCTCCTTAGGAGTCCATCACTTTTCTTACTATGTGCGCTGTTTCTAGGGGCATGCACTTCTGCATAAGTCCTGGAGCTACTTCAGTATCTAGGTTTTCCAGGTTCCTTTCCAGGGATCTTGGGATCGTGTTTAGTGTCCCTATGATTATGGGTATAATTTCCACTGGCGTATCCCATATCCTTCTTATTTCTATTTTCAGGTCTTGATACTTATCCATTTTTCTCTTTCTTCCATTTATTATTATTTATTATTATTATTATTATAGTCAGTGTTTTTTAATAAGCAAGATCCATTCTTTCTGTATCTCACTTTACCTCCTCTTACTACTTCATAATGAACACCATATTATTCTTTGGAAGATTGAATTTCAAGTCAGTGGGCTCTGTGGTTTGTTTGTTCCATATGAATAGGGTTCTCTCTCCTGAATGATAATAATAATAATAATAATAATAATAATAATAATAATAATAATAATAATAATAATAATAATAATAATAATAATAATAACTCTTCATCCAAAATGAAGGGAAGTCAGCATTGCTCTAAACGAATTTTTCCCCAACTTGTACTCTGCCCGTCATGTTTTAATTGGAAGGGCAGGTCATCAATATCATCAGCTGTGTCCTCATCATCAGCTATCATTCCCCTCCCCCTCCCCCTCCCCCTCCCCTCCCCCCCCCCCCCTCCCCCTCACCCGGGGGGCACAGCCCTATCCATTCAAAAGCGATATCCACCAATGGAGGAGCACCACCATCCCTTTAAGTACCCGTATGCGATCATCTCCCCTTCTCCGGAGTTAATTATCTATTTACATTGTCGTGTTTACAAATGACCATTGAACCCCCTTGCTAGCCTGCCTTCGTCAGGTCGGTCTTTCTGCCATGGCTTCTTCCTCCTCCTCCTCCTCCTCCTCCTCCTCCTCCCCTCCCCTTAGCCTTCCTCACCCATCTTGGACTTTCTGCTTGTTTAAATTAACTAGCTCTCTCTCTCTCTCTCTCTCTCTCTAGATTTCACTTGTTATTTACACTTCTCTCTCTCTCTCTCTCTCTCTCTAGATTTTCACTTGTTATTTACACTCTCTCTCTCTCTCTCTCTCTCTCTCTCTCTCTCTCTCTCTCTCTCTCTCTCTCTCTCTTTTCACTTGTCATCTACACTTGTGACGGTCTCTTATATATATATATATATATATATATATATATATTATATATATATATATATATATATATATATATATATATATATATATATACTATATATATATACACACACACAAATAGATAGATAGATAGGATTTGTTTGCTTACAATTTGCACTGGTGACATTTCCGTCGTTACGAGGTATCATTATTTTGTCATATGATATAGGAATTCTCTCAATGAGATTATAAGTTTGATCTTAAGATTTTGTCTCAAACTTTCTTTGAGTTTCATCTGCGTTTTTCATCAAGTTTTTGCGAGACTCATAAACACCTACTGTGAGTAACTTGAAGGCGCTGGTGGCAGCTGCTGACGACCTTTAACCTATCCACTGAATTCATTCCATCTGCTGAAAGTAAATTCTAAATATATTGAAAGATTATCTGGGTAATTATTCCAGATATTCGTCTTTCTTGACACAGAGCAGAAGCAGAAAATGATAAATGTTTTCGTCAACTTTTTCGTCATTTTTTTTTCTTTTTTCTGAGACTATTAAACATCTACCATGGCCTGAAGAAGGCTCGTTTAACCTGTAACCTTTAATAACCTCTAACTTTAACCTTTGCATTGTAAACTTTAACCTTTATCTTTTATCCTTTAACCTGTAATATGTAATCTTTATCCTTTAACCTGTAATCTTTATCCTTTAACCTTTAACCTGTAACCTTTAGCTTTTAGCCTTAAACCTGTAACCTTTAACCTGCATCCTTTTAACTTTAACGTGTAACCTTTATGCTTTTACCCTTTAACCTTTACTCTTTATCCTTTAACCTCTAACCTTTAACCTCTACACTGTAACCTTTACCTTTAACATTTAATGTGTAACCTTTAACCTTTACCATTTAGCCTGCAACCTGTAACCTTTATCTTTTACCCTGTAACCTTTACTACTAACCTGTAACCTTTAGTCCTTCTTTAACCTACCCGATGGAATTCATTACATCCACTAGACGTACATTCAAGCACGACTATTGATAAGAAACGTCAGCTGAATAATCATCATCTTCCTCACACTGAATCTAACCTTTGACCTCTCCTCCGCAGGCGAAGGCCGAGAACCGCGGATAACCGAACATCCCACGAACTGGACGGTGCCCCGGAATGATCCGGTCACCCTGAACTGCAACGCCGAGGGGAAGCCGGATCCGGTCATCACCTGGTACAAAGACGGTGCCCCGGTAAAGGACTCGTCCCACCGGGTCATCCTGTCCACCGGGTCCCTCTTCTTCCTGAAGGTCTCCCAGAGCAAGAAGGAGAATGACGCCGGCATCTACTGGTGCGTCGCCAGTAACCGGTTGGGAAGCGCCCGGTCAGCTAATGCTTCCCTCCAGATAGGCTGTAAGTAGAAGCTTTCGAGATTTTGTAGATTCTTGTCTGTTTCTTATTTTATGTCCATTTTAAAAAACCAGCAGGATGTAGAAAGCGTAGCATTTATCATATGAAATATTTATGTACTTCTTATATTTTGTTTCTTGTAAGGACCAGCAAGAAGTATAAAATTCAGCACTTAACATTTGAGATATTCATGTATCTCTTATTTTACGTCACTTGGCTGTAAGTAGAAGCTCTCGAGATTTGTAGATTTTTGTCCGTTTCTTATTTTTTTTGTCCATTTAGACAACCAGCGGGATGCAGGAAGTGTAGCATTTATCATTTGAAATATTCACGTACTTCTTAGTTTTTGTCTCTTTGTAAGAACAACTAGGATGTATAAAGTGCAGCATTTAACATTTTTGTATATTTATAAATTTGTTCTGTGCCCCTTCCAAGAGCCAGTAAGATGTATAAATTGAAGCATTCAACATTTTTAAATGTTTATAAATTTATTTTGACCCCCTTCCAAGAACCAGCAACGTGTATAAAGTGAAGCCTTTAACATTTGAGATATTAATTTATTTCTTATTTTATGTCACTTGGTAAGAACTAGCAGTTTTACAAAGCTCAGGGACATTTGAGATATATATTTCTTATGTTGTGCCCTCTTGCAAGAACCAACAGTACGTATAAAAATCAGCACTCGACTTTTGAGATACTCATGTATTTCTTGTTATGTGTTTCTTGCAAGAACAAGAAAGGTGTATAAAGTGCAGCACTTAACTTTTGAGATATTTGTATATTTCTTGTTTTGAACCAGCAGAAACCAGCAAGATGTGTAAAGTGCAACATTAACTTTAGAATTTAACGTATATTTCAAATAATATACTTCCGTTGCATACTGTATTGCCTCCCATGTTTTGCCATTACTTCGGTGTATATGTGTTTGTGTGTGTGTGTGTGCATTTTAGCCCCGTTAGATTTTGCAGCGTTGTTGGCCGTATGCCTCTTCAGCGTTGTAGCATTAAGATGTCTTCCAGTAATTAGCATTTAATTTCATAAAAGTAGCGTTGTTATTGTTATTGTTACCTTTGCAGCAGCTTTGCACAGGATCTTACTTGTTCACTTAGTGAAATCATACTATTCTCTGTTGCTATAAGAATATGTGTCTTTTATTATTATTATTCGTTTGCACTGTATTTTATAAAATTATTCCTTCCGATAAAATACGCCAACACGAATACGAGAAAAAAAATTTTCAATGAAAATTATTTTCTGAACAACTCCAACAATAGTTTTTGTTTTTTGTTTTATATATCCTTTAGTTTAGCGATTTCATGCTTAGTTTATTACATGTTCCGTTTCAGAGAGTTTTACTTTTTTATGAAACTTAAAAAATTTAAAAATATTTATTTAGAGGGTGTAGTATTCTCGGTATTTAACATCTTACTGCATTCTCATGCATTCCTAAAAGTAAAAGAGAGACTGCACATTTTTTTTTCTGCAAATATATATACTTTCTTTTCAGTATTTTTTTATATCTTGTTTTGTACGATCTGTATTGGTCGACAAGAGATACAATTCTTCACGGGACACAAAACTTTATATTAATTTTGACATCAATAAATCTGCATGGTCTCTGCTCTGCTTTACAAAAGCATCAATATTCAATAGGACGCTAAATATCAACAATAGTACATCTACAATATATATATATATATATATATATATATATATATATATATAATATATATATATATATATATATATATATATATATATATATATATATATATATATATATATATATATATATATATATATATATATATATATATATATATATATATATATAAAATGTTGTGTATAAACTATTGTTGATATGTAGCGTCCTACTAAATACTGATGCTTTTGTAAAGCAGAGACTATGCAGATACATTGACGTCAAAATTAATATTAAGTTTTGTTTCCCGTGAAGAATTTCATCTCTTGTCGACCGATATAGATCGTACACAAGATATAAAAGGAATACTGAGAAGAAACTAGAATTCTCTTTGTAACCTTACCCTTTTTTCACACGAGGCCAGCTGTGCTTTCATCTCAGGCTCTCGTGATATTTCTTTTTGTTTTCTGAAATAATCAAGTCTGCGAGTAAACTTTCGTCTGTCCCTGAGGGGGAGAGAAGCTCGATGGAGCTGAATTCAGATAGTAAAGGGGGCTTCGTGATAGCCTTAAGACAGCAAGGCATGGTGGTATTTTTTTTTGCAGAATATAAAAATTGGGGTTGGAGGCTTTAATATATATTATGATCGTTTGTAAGAATTCGTGGGTTGCTTAATCGTGGATAAAAGGATTTACAGTGGTTCCAGTAAAACTGTACACGAATTTTACATTATATATATATATATATATATATATATATATATATATATATATATATAATATATATATATGTATATATACATATATATATATATATATATATATATATAATATATATATATGTATATATATATATATATATATATACATATATATATATTTATATATATATATATATATATATCTATATATATTATATATATATATATAAGATGCACGTGACTTCATGATGTAAGCAAGAAAAATAATATGCAGAAATTCGTAGCCCAGTGGCAACGACAATGTCTTATTAACGGACGAAGCGCTCGCCTACGAATTTCTGCCTATCATTATTTTCCCTTATCGTATTGTATATATATATATATATATATATATATATATATATATATATATATATATATATATATATATATATATGTATAGTATATATATGTTTGTGTGTGCGTATGCCGTAAATGCTTAAATGAATTTTAGAACTCCTCCATCTTGTAATGGGTTATGTTCTACCATCTGTTCCCTAACTGACGTAGATATGAACCTCCAATTGGGAAACAGAATTCCATTATGAAGCTCCGTTGAGTTTTGAGGGTTGTAGTGTAAAGTGAATCCGCAAGATATTAGGATAAGGAGATCATTAGGACGATTTTGCTATAGTACATTTTTAAACTGAATATGTAGTGATTACTTATTGTTTATCTGTTTTCAAAGATCGCTCACATTTACGAGATGAATAAACAATTGAGCAGACCAATACTTATTTCCCAAAATTTGATGCATTAAGAAGTGTATTTGGTCGACAGACACTATGGCAGACCTTACCCCAAATATAGCGGATTAAGAGGCGTATTTAAATAATTGATGATTATATCCGACCGTATCCAAAATATAATGCATTAAGAAGTACTTGTCCAGTAGACCTTTCTATCAGATCTTATCCTATGATTAATGCTTTAATGGCGTATTTGTTTGATAGACAGTTATATCCGACCTTATCCAAAATACAATTCATTAAGAAGGGTATTAGGTCACTACATAGGTTTATCAGACATTTTCCAAAGTAGAATGCCTTAAGAAGAATATTTGCTGAATAAACAACTATACCAGACCTTATTCAAAATATTACGCATTAAGAAGCGTATATTTTCACTAGTTGATTATATTTCAATAGATGTCCTTTATTCCTCACACCGTTGGACTGTGGAACAGTCTCCCTGGGGATGTCGTGCATTGCTACCCATAATACTATTCTCCTTGCATTTTAATACATTTTTATCTGATTGTTAGTTTTTTCATTTATTATTTTTTCCCCTTTATTATTAAGTGGGATCTCTTTCTTTCTGTATTCCCCTTTGCCTCCTCTCACTTCTTCCTAATGAAGACCTAAATATTCTTTGAAAGTTTGAATTTCAAGTCAGTGGCCCTTGTGGGCTCGTTCCATATCAGTAGGTTTCATCTTCTGAATAATAATAATAATAATAATAATAATAATAATAATAATAATAATAATAATAATAATAATAATAATAATAATAATAATAATATCCAAAATATAGTGCATTAAGAGGAGCATTTGGTTAATTGCTTAAACCTTTTAAAAGCTTAAAAGCGAGAGTCCAAGTAACGTAAAAGCGTTTTAGAGAGGAATAACAACTCAAGGTAGTTAGAAGATGGAGAAAGTGAAACAACACATTACTCTAGAGAGAGAGACGGTGGCCATAAAAGAGTTACAAATCATACCTGGAAGAGGATGGCTAAGTAAGAGTTACAAATTATTCTCGTGAAAGGATGGCCAGATAGGGTTTACAAATAATTCACGAGGTTGAATGTTTGGAACGGGCGGTCATATTATTCTCGGGAGAGGGTAGTCTGGCGGGTGCTATAAACTTGACCTAACATAGGAGGATTCTATTTAGGCGTTATACATATACATGATGCCCCAGAAAAGATGGTCTGATAGTAGTTACACGTTTTACTTAAATAACTGTATTTAAGACTTGGTGACCTGAGAGGGACTTCAAGATATACTTTAGTAAGGACTGCTAGTTTTATATTGTGACTGAGGCCTGAGATACAATAGCGAAGCAGAACTTGGACATTATATAGGCTGGGAGATTTTTCGTGTAGCCTAACCAGTCATACGTAAGAGATAACTAAGAAAATTGAGTCACAAATTATACCTGGCTTGTGAGTTTCAGATGAAATTTCCAGAAATGAAAAATTTCAGAAAGTAGTCACAAATTATGAGTGAGAGAGAAATTATAGGAGAGAAGTTGTTAACAAATTACGTAGTTCACTGGTCGGTCGTAGATTTCGAAATCCTTTTTTTGAAATTATGGAGACTGCTGATTAAAATGGAAACCTTGAAATTTACTTATAAAACCAATGAGACATTCATTTTATTGTAGCAATTATTACAAAGAACATAAAAACATAGTTTCTTAGTTCATTACATAAAGGATGGTGGGTAACAAGGATTTGTGAATATAACAGATAGGCAAATATGAGTTTATTGTATAAGTTTTAATTTTGAGTAAAGATATAATAATAATGATAATAATAAATAACAAAAATGATAATAACGAGATGAAGAAGAAGAAAACACTAATGATGATAACTTGCTAAGAAGAAAATGAATGATAACAAGAGAACCGTAAATAGTGATGAAAATACGAAGAAGCTGCGTATTGATTTAAACCAATGCACTTAGGACCAGAGGCAGCTGAAACCAAGCAACAGAGATCGTGCTTGAGAACTTAGAGTATACTGAAGGCGTGGCACTCGGTACAGCTCTGTACGTTGGCTCTGTGTATCTGTTTCCTAATATATTCAGCAGAAACCGTAGTAGATCTCACGCTGCACAAGTCCTGATATATATATATCCTGTGGTCCACAAATGTTGTTGAAGCTGATATCCGTTGACTGACAAATTCCTCATGAAATACAGTACGTTAAGAAGCACTACTTTTATTTTATTGGTAGATGCTCTTACATGCTAATTCCAGTAGAGGTCGTGATGTCCTTTAGGGTAATAGTTTTAAATGAATTATCCTTCGGAACTAATGCAATAAAACCGTAAACGATATTCGATTTAAGTGAATGAGAATTTACAATGTAATTTTATTCTCTGGTCAGAAGTTGTGATGAAGGTGAACTTAAGATTCCTCCTGGCAAATAAAAAGAAATATTCCCCTTTTTTTCATTCACTATAAGGGTATGTTTCGGATGTTACGGGAATATGAAGTTAAAGTCTAGGTGACTTAGTTTGTGAACAAAATTGCTTTATATCACTATATCTTGAAATCAGAAGTTAGTAAATGTCATATATTCATAAGAAATACGATCGGTGTCTCTCGGGAACTTCTCAGAAGAGAATACAGATCACCTACGTCTTTTTTTCATAAATATTTATTTTCTTTGCGTGAACCTTTGTAATTAATCAAAATACCAGAATCCTATAAAGCAGAAAAGTAATACAAACGTCCCAGACACCATTGAAAATAACCAGACTTTTTTTTTTCTTTTTTCTTTTCTTTTTACCGAACATCACTGAAAGTAACCAGACTTTTTTATATATATATCTTTATTGTTTCCTTTACAGAAGAGAACACTGAAAGTAACCAGATTTTTAAAATCTGTTCATAATTTATTTCTAGCCGAACATAACACTGAAAGTAACCAGACAATTTTTACCGTTATAATTTCATATATATATATAAATATTATTTATATATATTATATAATATATATCATATATATATAATATTACTTGAAGTGTGTTTGTGGATCTCTCTCTCTCTCTCTCTTCTCTCTCTCTCTCTCTCTCTCCTAAGTTGTTTTGGTGCTCGACCGGGGAGTCTGCCAGTGTAATGCATCAAAGACATGTCTCGTAAAGTCTCGTAAATTCTCGTCCTTAGCAGCATTTTGGTTAAAAGCCGGTTACGAAGGTGACAGTGGGCAGCCCTTGAAGGAAGTGGGAGGGTTCATATCCTGCGTAGGATATTGCCAAATTTATTCGTTGGTTTTTGGAGCATTTTATTTAATTTCATTGAAATTTTATTCAATGACAGAGTGTGTCATTGAAATTATTATCTTCTGTGGACATTTATGGAAATCTATGATTAATTACGCATGATCATAGTAACCCAAGTGAAAGATGTAAAATGAATGTAATTTATAATTATTATTTATTTATTTATTTTGTTTACTTATTTATTAAATTTTTTGGTCTATATAGTCCTTCAATTCCACTGGGGGGTATTTACATTTTATTATTATTATTATTATTATTATTATTATTATTATTATTATTATTATTATTATTGCTTATTATTATTATTTATTATTATTATTATTATTATTATTATTATTATTCAGAAAATGAACCCTATCCAAATGGTAGAAGCTTAAAAGGACCCTTGACTTGAAATTCAAGCTTCCAAAGAATATGGTGCTCATTAGAAAGAATTAACCTCTTTCTAGTGAACACCATATTCTTAGGACGCTTGAATTTCAAGTCAGTGGCGATTGTGGGCTGTTCTGAACAACAACAACAACAACAACAACAGCAATGTGCCATCAAATCAAATGACCATACAAAGTAAATGAAATAATAATACGAAATAAAAAAAAATATCAGTTAATTAAAATGAAAAATATAGATTAACAGCTTAATGTCAGTATATTATTAAAGTAGATGTTATTTCGTGAACAGTGTGATGTTTCACTTTGTTGGAGCAATACAAATCTCTGCACTAACAACGCAGCCAAAAAGTATCTGAATTAAAAGGTGTGAGACAAATACAAAGATTTAGAAGAAACCGGTTGGAAGCAATTGCCTTCGCATTAGAATAACAGAAGGAACTGGAAATTCTTTGAAAGGAATTGAGGATATTGACAGTAAAAAAGACAAAAACATTTTATCAGACTTAAACTCGACCGAGACCTTTCTTGCAAGATGCCAAAACCAGGACAAAAGATTCCCGCAGAGACTGGGCTGGGAGTAAAAGGGCGCAGGAATTAGGAGGAAGCTGCTGGAGACTCTCTCTCTCTCTCTCTCTCTCTCTCTCTTCTCTCTCTCTCTCTCTCTCTCTCTCATTCCAAATGGTTACTTCAGCGTGCGTATTATTTTTATGAAATTAGGTTCGATTTTAATGGCAATTCTTTTTACTATTATACTCAACCAGCAAATATAGCTCCTTTTTTTTTTTTTTTTTTTTTTTTTTTTTTTTTTAATAAAATTTCGCTAAAAAGCTGCCCTGAAGTATACGACACTTTACATATGTAAGACATTTGCTTCAGCGTGCGTATTTTTTTTTTCTTATGTAATTTGGTTCGATTTTATTGGCAGTTTTTTCCTTTACTATTATGCTCAACCAGCAAATTTATTCTGCTTTTTTTTTTTTTCAATAAGACTTCGCCTAAAAAGCTGCCCCGAGGTATACGATACTTTGCATATGTACGACATTAATGTGTCAATTATAGATAGTTCGCTTTTGTCGTCACAAAGACAAACCTTCATCCATAAACCCAAACCTGAACTTGCTGTCAGTGACACGGCATAATTCCCATTCACAAACTTGTAATAGAAACCCTTACCTAGGAGTTTGCGAGCCGAAAGTTAAGAGTTTTCTTTAAATAGTTCTGAATCACTTGGAGTTCTGTGTCCGAAACTGTAAAGCATTTGAAGATTATAAACGTTGTCCTTATCTATTGGAAAATGGGAACATACTACTTTTTCTATGTCCGAGATGTCATGCCTCCTATGAAACGGCAGTTGGCAATGTCATTGTCGGTTTCGAACTGAAATAGTGGTCAGCCATGCCTGATTGCTTTATACATTAGAATTTGGAATTTTTTAAATGTAGAAGGATAATCCATTCAGATTCTGATATTTTGGTTGTAGCTTTTATACTTTTTAAAGGTTGTCAGGTGGCCATATACTATAGTAGATTCACATCAACCACGCATTTGATGTCTAGCCCAGTCCCTTACGACGGTCCTGATTGGCTGTTCACATGGGTTGGATCTATGTTCCACCTCTCCTGAGGGGTACGTCTTTCAAAAGTACCCCCTCAGGAGAGGTGGAACATACATCCTGCCTTTGTGAACTCTCGAGAGAGATTGAGAGTTTTGAGCCCTGTGATTGGCTTATCAACAGCCAATCAGGAGCGTCGTAAGGGACTGGCCTAGACATCAAATGCATGGTTGATGGGAATCTACTGTAGTCTGTGTAATAAAACCTCGAACGTAGGAAAAGTCCTCATCATGAATAAAAAGAAATCTAGTTCACTCAGGCCTAGTAATATTATCCCAAACATCCCGTTGTTTGTCGTGATTCAGCAATGCCCTGTATACTGAATGATTGGTAATAAGGTGACTCTTGAGAGAAGTAGCTTCAAAGAAATCGTTATTCAATAATTTATTGTTGGATATAATGCACACGACAGCATGGAAATTCCAGTTAATTACGTCTTGCTAACCAACCACACCCCCCCCCCCCCCACCTTCTGAAGTGTATTATAATAAATGTAGCTTATAAAATGTCTAATGTGTTATTTCCAGTCCTGGTGCTTCTGTTAAGGTATTAGTCGTATTAGGCAATAGCTGGCGTAGCTATTATAATATATTTAATATATTACATCGTTTCATTATATTTACATCCTCTGAGCTACCAGAGAATGTTATTCAAGGAGCAGTTGCTATAGTATGACTTTATTCAAGTTGTTTAAGAAATGAGACTTTTAACTTCGTGGTCGGGACAATTTGCTGTGCAAATGAGGAACTTGTATATTTGGGTTGATATATATATATATATATATATATTATATATAATATTATTATATTATATATATATAATAGATAGATAGATAGATAGACAGATAGATATTAAAGATAGATAGATAGATAGATAAAGATAGATAGATAGATAGATAGGAGTTATATATATAGATAGATAGAAGACAGCATTAAACGTAAGTTACTTGATTCCTACTGCGACGTTTCGAGACCAGTGTCTCATCATCCAGGTATATATATATATATATATATATATATAGATATATATATATATATATATATATATATATATATATATATATATATATATAAAATATGTATGCGTGTGTGTGTGTTTTCACTAACCATCATGCCAATGAGTACGTCATTATATGCAGTTTTTCATGGCATCTTGAGGTATATTCTGAGTACGAGGTCCTTCCTGCGAAACTCGTCACTATTAACAACATCGAAACGGCTTTGTAGCGGAGATTCTACAAAAGCGTTATCCTTAAGTACAACTGGATAATCCCTAGGGGTTGGGGGGGTTGCAATAAAAAAAAAACTCCCTTTCGAACCGCGAAACAAAAAAAAAAAATAAAAAAAAATAAAAAGAACACCCTTAACACTCCCGCTCTCCAGTAACTTATGCTACCTCCTTCCTCCACCAATCTCTCTCCAACCCTCCTAACATTACTCCTCTCCCAACAGCCCTTCGCGCCCCCCCCCCCCCAAACCACTGCTTTTCCCAACCTCTCCCTACTCTCTCGCTTGCTGAACTATTAAATAGAATGTGAAACAGTTCATTGAAGACAGAAAGCGCCTTGGGCCCCTTCTCTCACCACAAAACCCTCCGTCTGTTCTCAATCTCCTGCTTCCTCTCTCTCTCTCTTCCTCTCCCCAATGTCATCTCCTCTCTTCTCTCTCCCTCATCTCTCATCTCTCTCTCTCTACCTCTTCCAGTTCGAGTCATCTCTCTCTCACTATTCATTTAATTTTTTTTGTACAAACTAATTCTCTCTCTCTCTCTCTCTCTCTCTCTCTCTCTCTCTCTCTCTCCAGTCGATTCATTTGTGTTCAAACCCTCTCAGTCTCTCTCACACATATACATCCTATTCATGTCAGTCATTTTTTGTTCAAACTTTCTCTCTCTCTCTCTCTCTCTCTCTCTCTCTCTCTCTCGCATCCTATTCAGTTGAGTCATTTTTGTGTTTCAAACTCTCTCTCTCTCTCTCTCTCTCTCTCTCTCTCTCTCTCTCTCTCTCTCTCTCTCTCTCTCACACACACATCCTATTCATATGAGTCATTTTTGTGTTTCTATCGCAAAGCCACTTGCAATATTATTAAGACAAAGTGTAGATACAGGCAAGATATATGATGAGCACAAATTAGCGTATATTACCCCTACTTTCAAAAGTGGATCAAGACTAGAGGCAAGTAATTATAGGCCTGTGAGTCTAACATCACATATAATGAAAGTGTATGAAAGGTGGTAATGAAGAAAAATATTATGAAACATTTAATAAAAAATAATTTGTTTAATAAAGGACAACATGGTTTCGTACCCGGAAAAAGAAAATACACAAACCCAACTGTTAGTCCACCGTGAAAACATATTCAAAAATATGAAAAGCGGAATGAAACAGATGTGGTTTATTTAGACTTTGCAAAAGCTTTTGATAAAGTAGACCATAATATATTAGCGAAGAAAATTAGAAAACACAATATCGTGGATAAAGTAGGAAGATGGTTAAAAGAATTTTTACACAACAGAAAACAGATAGTTATTGCAAACGACGAGAAATCGGATGAAGCCAAGGTAATATCCGGTGTGCCGCAAGGTACGGTGTTAGGGGGGGCTGCAATACTGTTTGTTATTATGATTGAAGACAATAGACAATAATGTTAAGGATTCGGTAGTGAGTAGTTTCGCAGATGACACAAGAATAAGTAGAGAAATTACTTGTGATGAGATAGGAACGCTCTACAAAGGGACCTTAACAAAAGTATATGATTGGGCAGAGGTAAATAGGATGGTATTTAACTCTGATAAATTTGAATCAATAAATTATGGAGACAGAGAAAGAAGCTATATGCATATAAGGGACCTAATAATGAGACCATCACAAATAAGGAAGCAGTTAAAGACCTTGGTGTGATGATGAATAGGAACATGTTATGCAATGATCAAATAGCAACTCTGTTGGCAAAATGTAAAGCAAAAATGGGAAGTTGTTACGGCACGTCAAAACAAGAAAAGCTGAACACATGATTATGCTTTATAAACAAAATATGTTCGTAGTCCACTTGATATTGCAATATGATATGGTACCCACACTATCAAAAGGATATTGCACAAATAGAGAGTGTACAAAGTCCTTTACAGCTAGAATAGAAGAAGTTAAGGACCTAGACTACTGGGAAAGACTACAATTCTTAAAATTATATAGTCTGGAAAGGAGAAGAGAACGCTACATGATAATTCAGGCATGGAAACAGATAGAAGGAATAGCAGAAAATATCATGGAACTAAAAATATCAGAAAGAGCAAGCAGGAGGTAGATTAATAGTGCCCAAAAATATACCAGGAAAAAATAAGGAAAGCACACAGGACATTAATCCACTACGCACCAGCATCGATAATGCAGCGTCTATTCAATGCGTTGCCAGCTCATCTGAGGAATATCATCGGAGTGAGCGTAGATGTGTTTAAGAATAATCTCGACAAATATCTAAACTGCATCCCAGACCATCCAAGATTGGAAGATGCAAAATATACCGGAAGATGTACTAGCAACTCTCTGGTAGACATTAGAGGTGCCTCACACTGAGGGACCTGGGCAACCCGAACAAGATGTAAGGTCTGTAAGGTAAGGTCTCTCTCTCTCTCTCTCTCTCTCTCTCTCTCTCTCTCTCTCCCTCTTCGAGAAAGGTGGTCCCAGAAAAAGAAGCGGCAGCAGCTTTGATGATTGCGGCTTTCGAACGATTTCAATGGGGTATCATAGCTTGTTCCTTAGGAAAGAGTGAAAATAAAATAAGACAAAAAGATGAAAGGAAGAAGACGACGAGGAGGAGGAGGAGATCACAGCTTCAGGGAAAAGCCATTCGTTCGGCTGATGAGCGCCCGACGTCTTCGAGAAGGAAGAGGAAGTTGGTTCAGTGACCAAGTCAATAATAAGAAAATAAATAAATAAGAAAATAAAAATAAAATATCTTACATAATGGTTCAACAGAGATGTGGGGGCATTTCTTTTCTAACTACGCTGAGATTCTTTTCAGACGAGGTTTGGGGGTCTGACGGCTGGAATTTGTTGTTTATGTAACACAATACACACACACACACACACACACACATATATATAATATATATATATTATATATATATTATGTGTGTTTGTGGGTGGGGTGTGTGTGTTGTGTGTATATATCATATATATATATATATATATATATATTATATATTATATATATATATATATATATATATAAATATTCTATAATATATATATATTGTGTGCGTGTTGTTTGTGTGTGTGTGTGTTTGTATATATATATATATATATAGTCAATATATATATAATATATATATCCTATATATGTATATATATATATATATTATATATATATCCTATATATATATATATATATATATATATTATATACCACCACATACATATATATCTACTGACCGAGTCATTTACGTTCGAGTTCACTAACTTTTTTTCAAAATTTGATCCTCAATACTGCATTGGGTTTTACAAAGATGGCAACACGAAGACCACATTATTCAAATCCCTAGGTCAGCTTTCCATGGAAAAAAAAAATTATTTACGTCCATTTTGAATGTCATCTCTCATATTATCGAGAGTTAAAAATGTTGGTGGGAAGGGGGGGGACATTTCCAAGCCACGAACCATACGTTTTGGCAAATGAATATCAAGGGAGCCATGTGATCGTAATTTTTAAAAAACTCTCTCTCTCTCTCTCGATCTATCTCCTTCTAACTCAAAAAAAAATCTCTCTTCTCCTTCTCTCTCTCGTCTCTCTCTCTCTCTCTCTCTCTCTATCTCTCTCTCCGCTCTCTCTCCGCTGTGACAGGACTCGCCAGTGGAAAGGTTGTGGGAAGCTATTTGCTTAATTACTTGTCGGACGGATCGCGTTTTTTTTTTTTTTTTTTTTTTTTTTTTTTTTTTTTTTTTTTTTTTTTTTTTTTTTTTTTTTTCACTATTTCACTATTGGGGGGGGGGGGGGGGGGGGGTGGGGGGGGGGGGGGGGGGGGGCGTTCCACCATCCGACCTGTGCGCGTATGATCTGCTCATTCCTGCTACCTCTTTTAGAAGAATTGTTTTGGCCGAGTTGCGATACGGCCAGACATCAGAATGATTGGATGTGAACGCACTGAGATCGCCACGCATACACTCACAACACACATACACACACACATGTAGCGCCTCAGAGGCGTGGTCGGTATGGTCCTGGCCTGCCACCTCGGTGGCCGCGGGTTCGATTCTCGGGCATTCCATTGAGGGGTGAGAGATGTGTATTTCTGGTGATAGGAGTTCACTCTCGACGTGGTTCGGGAGTCACGTAAAGCCGTTGCTTGAGTTGCTGAATAAACCACTGGTTCCATGCAGCGTAAAAACACACATACTTACATATATGACGTATACAGTTAGTTGCATTGGCTTTGGAATTGCAACTTTGATCCAGCATAAAATTATATATATAACCCAATTAAGCTAATATACTTCGATATTGATGCTGTTTTTTTTTTTATTTATTTATTTTGTTTTTTTTTATTATTTTTTGGGGGGTCACAAACGTCTGTCCTTAATTGCCATGATTTTGTTGTCAATGCTGCAATAGAAACATTTTGCTCTACTATTGATAATTGGACTCGTGCATGGGTGTATGACTGGATTCTTCAGAGTGAATGGAAATAAAACTCGTAATTACATATTTGTAATAGTATGCCTTTCATAATATGCAATTACACCTTATCAAAAGCAGGTTCGTAACAAACTATCAGATGCGTGATGTTTATGTTGCAAGTATTATTATTTTTATTGCTAACATAGTGGTCATTATTCCTGGTAAATTCCTTTGAGTTAAGAAATTATTATTATTATTATTATTATTATTATTATTATTATTATTATTATTATTGCTGTTGTTGTACATATTAGATTGTCTTTGTTTTTTGCGCCATATATATTCAAAATTAATCACTAAATTACCAAGTAAAAAGTGCGTCGAAGTTATTCGGCGCAATCGAGTTTTCTGTACATGGTATAATCAAGACCATCGAAAATAGATATATCTTTCTCGCTGTAATGCGATATGAGTCGCGGCCCATGAAACTTTAACCACAGCCCGGTGGTGGCTTGCCAGACGCACGATTATGGCTAACTTTAACCTCAAATAAAATCAATATTTCTGAGGCTAGAGGGCTGCAATTTGTTATGTATGATGATTGCAGGGTGGATGATCAAAATATTAGTTTGTAGCCCTGTAGCGTCAGTAGTTTTCAAGATCCGAGGGGGGGACGGAAAGCAAGTGCGGACGGACAGACAAAGCCGACGCATTATTTTTCTTTTCAGAAAATTAAACATGCATATTACGAATATTTCCCATAAAGGAACGATGCGTCAAGTGAATGACTCATAACCTTGATAGAACGGGAGGCGCGTGTAATGATTACAGTTATGAGGCCGGATTTTGTCGGACAAGTAACTGTAAAATAACTGGTAGTGCTTTTAGCAAGCCACGAAGGGTCATCAACAAGTGTCTAAGTAAAAAAAAGTACGAAAAAAACGAAAAAAAAAGAAAAAAATCAAATATTCCCCCCCTTACGAGACGTCCTCCGGAATCGCCGGAGGTAGCCATTTTGTCTTGCGTGACGATAGCCTAGTTTTAGAACTGTGGTAGATCAATCTTGGAGACTGTACAGACAGAAAAAAAAGCAATAAATAAATCGGCCGTTATGAAGTTATATCTGTATTTCAAGAGCGGCTCTCAGACAGGAATAAATGTAAATATGCCTTCTTTGTTTGTATGATGTTTTTACGTTGCATGGAACCAGTGGTTATTCAGCAACGGAACAATCTGCTTTACATGACT
Source organism: Macrobrachium nipponense (assembly GCF_015104395.2). Taxonomy (NCBI): domain Eukaryota; kingdom Metazoa; phylum Arthropoda; class Malacostraca; order Decapoda; family Palaemonidae; genus Macrobrachium; species Macrobrachium nipponense. The sequence continues at coordinate 6,684,070 of NC_087210.1, read as the reverse complement.
TCCGAACCACGTCGAGAGTGAACCTCTATCACCAGAAATACGCATCCCTCACTCCTCAATGGAATGCCCGAGAATCGAACTCGCTAAATATGCTTTGAAATTGCTATTGTACGAGGCCGATCTTTACCAATATCTCATTATATCTAAGCGATACCGTGATCTATCGCAAGACTGAATCACGTAAATGTAACTTGCAAGATGTGACGGTAGGTTTAAACATTCTACGGTGATGTAACACCAAATTTAATTAGGTCGTGAGCCAGTGTACGAGTCTACGGCACGATTCTGTCATATTTAACTGTATCTCAAACTAGGCCCAACGTCCCTATTTTAGAGCAATAAGTGACCTTGTGCATAGGATATGACATCAATGGACACCACGGGCTGAATAATAGCACAGTCGAATGCGCCAGTAACGTTTGCGTTCAATAGCCCGTGCAAATATATGCAGCGTCAGTGTCGCATGTAAAACGATATCTCTCTCTCTCTCTCTCTCTCTCTCTCTCTCTCTCTCTCTCTCTCTCTCTCTCTCTCTCATCTCCGAAAGCTATTCTGTTTGATGCTTAAGCAAATAGGAGGACCTGCATGCCAGCCCTCACCTTCCTGTTAACACAGGATGAAATATTAAAATAACTCGAATCCCTGACAGCCCTTCAAATATTATAAGGTCTCATTAGTTTTCATATCATTCCGAACTCAGATGGAAAGTCCCTTTTCGATGTTTGCCTCCGGTGCGAGGAGGTTCTTCGTGTTCAAATAAAGACAAGTCTCCATTTATTGTTTCTGTCCTTTTTCAATTCAATTCAATTCACTCTTAGAGTATATATATATATATAAGATTTACGAATTTGCGAAACTTTCTTTGCACATGACTTAGTTTCATAACGGAGTCTTGTATTGATTTAAAAGCTATCAAGTAACTTTAGATTCCAAGTAATTCCCGTCCGTTCGCGTTCAAATAAAAGACAATTCTCCATTTATTGTCTCTCCTTTTTCAGTTCAACTTTAGAATTATGTATGTTTTTTTTTCGAATAAGCGTAACTATATTAACTCGTCTTTAAAAAATTACCAAAATAATTATATATTCCTGTAAATTCTCGTGTGTGAGTTTCAGACAGCAGTTATTATGTACTTTTTCGGTTACTTTTAGAATGTGAATTAATATAACGTTCGAAACTATTTTCTCACGTGACTTCCAGTTTTTATCACAGTTTTATCAAAGTTTTTATCACATGCTTACAGTTTTAATCACATAACTGACAGTTTTTATTAAATGACTTAAGTTTTATCAGTTTACGTCACATGAATACAGTTTTATCATAGTTTTACGTAAAATGACTTGCGGTTTTATCACATGACTTATATTTTATCACATTTTTTGTCATATCACAGTTTTTGTCACATGTCAGATTTTATCGATTTTACCACATGACAGTTTTGAGAGATTTTATCAGTTTTTTTATCATATGGCATAGTTTTTATCTGTTTATATCACGGCATTGATCACAGTTTTTGTCACAGTTTTATCGAAGTTTTTATCATGACTTAGTTTTATCATATGATTTACAGTTTTATCACATGACTTATATCTTATTTTGGCTAGACTATTTTATCACATGATTTGTAGTTGATAACGGTGCATAAACCATCAGATATGTAAGATTCCCATTAATTCCCATTTGCGAGTTTTACTTGCCCGTTATTATTCTTCATCAGTTTGGATTTTATGTCAAAAAGGACTAAACGAAGCCCTACCATAGAGTGACGAGCAGTTCTCCAGTTTCCATTTCAAGAACCTCTCATATTCAATGTTTGATCACGTTGTAATAACACTCCTCTCTCTCTCTCTCTCTCTCTCTCTCTCTCTCTCTCTCTCTCTCTCTCTCTCTCTCTCTGACTGGAGGAAAAACAATTCTCTCATTTTGAAGCATAAAAATGAACTCCCGTCTCATTAGAAGGAAGTCTCTCTCTCTCTCTCTCTCTCTCTCTCTCTCTCTCTCTCTCTCTCTCTCTCTCTCTCTCTATATATATATATATATATATATATATATATATATATATATATATATATATATATATATATATATATATATATATTAAATTTTGAAAAAATATAGGGAGCTATTTCTGATCTGATTACAAGGAAAACGGTAACCCCCCCCAATCTCTCTCTCTCTCCGTCTCTCTCTCTCTCTCCTCTCTTCTCTCTATCATTCACTGACCTAGTATGAAATATCAACACGAACGCCAAATTTGCTGTAATCAAATGGCACGGTCAATAATCAGATAAGAGTTTTTTTTTTTTAATTTCCAAAAAACATTTGCCTTTTGGGGCAAGCAATATGCAGTTGAACGTCATTGCCATCAGAACTAATCTCAAACTGATAAAAAAAACTTCCGAAAGCTTTGCATTGATGGATTTGTTAGGAAGTTATAATTATTTTCGTCCCATCATTAAAATCAGGCCGGCCTTTCATAGCGGAGTTACAAAACATACGAACTCCTATTTTGATATTCCATTCGCAATTTATGGACAGATATTTGTACGGCTGGAACCTACTACATATTACAGTCCACATTTTTGTTGTGTGTATTTTTTTTCATTTGCTTGCGTGCTTGCATCAGCAGTTCTGGCAATATTTTTTAACGTTTTTTAAGTAGCTTGCGATGGCTATTTCCACATTATATGCATATGATTTTCTTTCCATTTACACCCACCTAGACGAGCTCTCAATTAAAGTTACACAGACTCACACACACACACACACACACCACACACCTACACCTACACACTATATGTATGTATGTATGTATATATATATATATATATATATATATATATATATATATATATATATATATATATATATACATACATAGACCAAATTGTTGACCCGACTTAGATGATAGGGTAGGTTACAAACCCGTATATCCACTTCCCTTTGGAACTAATTTGGTAACCGCTTGCCCGATCTAGATAAATTTGGCACATGGCCATCATATGACCCAATTTAGATAAAAGGGTAGGTATCAAAACCGTACCCCCGTTTACCATTTAAGGATACGGCCTTTTTTTTTTTTTTTTTTTTGTGTATTATTTCTTTTGATTCTATTTTGCTTTTATCTTCATCTGTGTGCGCTCATATTCCTCTGCAGTGATTTTTGCATTGTACAGCAAATGCTTTGTTTACATGCCGTAGCTTGACCCTAGTCTTCCTTTTTACCCTACAGGTGAAAACCATAAATGTTATGCTAAGGTTATTGTATATTATATAATGAACAATAATTTTTTTTAATTCCATACCGCCCACAGATCTTCAGTGGTTTTCTCTCCCCTCACTGAAAAAATGGTAGTGAGGGGAAATAGCTTTTTAAGCTAAATTATATTTGCTTATTACTTACTTCATGTTTTTTGGTCATTCTAAATACCCCGATACCTCGGGTGAGGTTCAGATTTGAATAGAATTAAATAATGAGTCTGAAACCCATCTGAGTGTTCCTTCGTGTGCGCACGAGAGAGAGAGAGAGAGAGAGAGAGAGAGAGAGAGAGAGAGAGAGAGAGAGAGAGAGAGAGAGAAAGAAATCTTTGATATGACATTTCTTATGACTTAACTAATTCACGCCAGGAGACACTTACATTAAACAAGAAATATCGCATGCATGTTACCGTTTCATCGGATATTTTAAGCAATATTCAGTCCAATATAAGCTTAAAAACTATTTTAAACCTTAAAAGCTCTTGAAAATATTTTAAAATTACTCATAAGTACATTTTAGTAAAATATCATCAATTCATACGAAATGGCAATACCGTCTCCAGCTTTAAAAAGGGGCGAGACGTTTAAACTCCCTTGAATCAAATAGCTCAGTTCAGTTTGAATGAATACCTTTACATTTTTCCCGCAGAACGAAAGGTTTAAATCCTCCTCCTCCTCCTCCTCCTCCTCCTCCTCCTGCCATTCAATTGCGTAGGTCAGCGAGCACCTGGCTCTTCTGTACCCCACCAGGGCATTTAAATCGCTTCTGGGGTTCACTTTAACAGGGTTCTTGATTAGCGGGAGTTTAAATGCCTCTTTATAGGGAAAACTGCTATCTTAGGTCGACGGGATTTCGTTATTCATTTTTTATTTACTCTAAGATGCTAAGTATCTCCTTTCGTCTCTTATGTTATTATTTTTAAGCACATTATTGTGAAATGTATTTGTAATTACATTAAAATATATTTTCCTAGACAATGCGTCAAAGTTATTACACAACTGCAGTGAGTATACTATACTGCCCACTATCGGTAGACTGAGTTAATTTGGAAAAATTAATGTTTGTTTTCCATTTTTTAGCGTTCAGGTTTTTATGAATACTTACGAAGAGCATGTACAATATAACTTCGCATCCTGTACTCTCGTTAGCATAAGTGTCGGGCCGAGTAACGTGACTGTAATTGCAGCTGCAATTGGGAAAATTTTTCGTATGTCTCCTTTGAATCCTTTTGTCATGTAAAGTGTGTGTTCAGTCACTGAAAATGCTTTTTTCTCTCCTTTGATTTATAATTCTGTCCCGGATTCATTGCTTTAAATAAACGTGTTAATCAAAACCACACCATGTCTTAGTTCGTTTCTAAGGTGAATGATCGACAGCCATTCTGAGTTTCCCCAGGCAGCACCACGTTGGTTAGCTAGTATTATTTATTTATATCATATATATCTATATATATATATATATATATATATATTATATATATATATATATATATATATATATATCTTTTCTTTCTTGTGATTTATAATTCTGTCTCGTATTCATTGCTTTAAATAAATAAAGTCACGCCACGTGTTAGTCCCTTTCTGAGGTAAATGATCGAATGCCATTCAGAGTTTCACCGGGCAGCGCCAGGTTGGTTAGTTAGTATTAAGTATGTAATATAATTATAATATATATATATATATATATATATATATATATGTATATCTATATATACATATACATACATACATACATACATACATACATACATACATACATACATACATACGTATACCACGTTTATTCATGGACAGCTGAATGAGACGAACCACACACAGTTAAAATATTCAGAGCATCAACCTCTCCTGATACCTACCGAGAAAATACCACTGTCCCACCTCCGCTAATCTTCTCCTCTCCCCTTTCAATCCAAAACGTTCCAATTATGTAAACATCACAGACCTATCTTTCCATTACCTTTCCTGGATGATAAACCCACTTCAAAAGTCTCTTGATTCGCCAGAGTGTTATGACAGGACGATCAAACAGCGACGACAAGAGCTATTTCAACGACAACTGCAGAATTGCACATCACTCCTCTGTACGCCTATGGTAATATTTTTAGTTCAGTATTTTTTTCAGTCCAAAACTCCATCACCCTTTCAGCCATTCATTCTCCACATATGCTGTACAAACTTTTCAGCTGAACATAATCTGCTTTTTCTCTCTCTCTGCCGTTTACATTCAACATCGACACTTCACTTCTATAAAGGGATTCGGGTTAATAATCCCTTTCTAATTTTTCAAGTTTTGCTTTGATAGTTACTCCAGTTCTCCTCCAAACTTTTTATGGGAATTCCACTCTCTCCTTTGGTTGGACTATCCCGTGTACACACTTTTATCTCATCTGCCTGACTCCATCCGTTATTTCCATTCTTCATGCAAATATTTCACATTTTTTTTTTACCAGTCTCAACAACTTCTCTTCACTTCCATCACTGTATCATCTGAAACATATAATCGGGTCTGCACTCCATTCAGCCATTTATTTTATTCAGATTTTATGCACCTATGTCTCATTAATCCATCATAACATTTCCTTATTTTAGGACTTACATTATATATATCTATCTATCTATCTATCTATCTATCTATCTATCTATCTCTCTATCTATCTATATATATATGCTCACGCATACATACACATTTATATGTGTGTGTGTGTGTGTTTAATTAGCAAGAAAAATATAACACCCCATTTTAAACTCTACGAGGCTTTGACCCTAAGTAGGCTAAAAACATTATCAAACGAATTAATTCACTTTTTTTGTGCCGCAAAATAAAAATCGTTGCTTATCCTTCCACAATCAGTTAATTTTTAGACATTTTTTTATACATAAAACAAGTAAACAGTTGGCCGTTTGGCTAATGCTAATATGAAATATGAAAGAATAACACTAACGCACCGGTACCATTGCCCAAAACGGCCGGCGGAAGTTTCTGAAAAGTATTAACCCTGTCGCCATAAACGTAAGTATAAACAGGGCAAAAGTGCTAACAGTATGGAGGGTGGTTTGCGCGGCGCCATGTTTTGCTTAATTGAATTTATTTGCGTCCCTGTGCCTTATATATCTGTATATATGTAGTATGTATGAATATTATATAAATATAATTATATAATTATAATATATAATAATTATATATATAAATATATATATATTATATATATAATATATATATTATATATATATATATATTCAGAGGACCTCATTATTACGGAAGATTCTAAAGAGGATTTTCTTTATTTCCAAGGTTTCAAAGGTGCGTGCGTGTGCGTATGTGTTATAGAGAGAGAGAGAGAGAGAGAGAGAGAGAGAGAGAGAGAGAGAGAGAGAGAGAATCCACTGTACTTTGGACGCTGTGGACAGGAGAGCCACTTGCACAGACAAACGTATTTTTCAGTGTTGAAACCTTTCTCTCTTTTTCTAAATGCACATTTGAAAATCATCCTGGAGAGAGAGAGAGAGAGAGAGAGAGAGAGAGAGAGAGAGAGAGAGAGAGAGAGAGAGAGAGATCATAAAGCGAACGTGAGGTAAAAAAAAAAAACCATGGAAAATTTTCCACGTTGGAAAGGTAAGCCATAAAAGAACTTTTCGGAATGCCACAAAGGGATTTGGTTAGAGAGGAAGATGGGAATATGAGAGAAAAAAGAAAAAAAAAGAATGAAAGCCAAAGGGGGAAAGAGATGAGTAAAAATATGATCATAAGAGAGGTTACGTAAAACGGGAAATGACTTAGAAAGGGAAAGAAGCGAAAGCGGTGCCAATGGAACAAAGATTGATCTGAAAGGAAACGGTTAAGATATTACCAGAAAATGGGCTCCCTTGACTTAATGGGGAGGAAAAAGGAATTAACTACTGCTTCGTGAGGGAGGGACTGATTAGGGAAGAGCTCAGCTTGAAAAAAAAGAGCCTTTGTGAGAGAGAGAGAGAGAGAGAGAGAGAGAGAGAGAATGCAGATGGAGAGAGAGAGAGAGAGAGAGAGATGAGTAAGTCAAATGTGAAAAAGCCTTTGCAAAAGAGAGAGAGAGAGAGAGAGAGAGAGAGAGAGCTGGAATAACTCAAGTGGGAAAAAGCCTTCGCAAAAAGAGAGAGAGAGAGAGAGAGAGAGAGAGAGAGAGAGAGAGAGAGAGCTGAATAACTCAAATGCGAAAAAGCCTTCGCAAAAGAGAGAGAGCCTCTACTTTGTAAGAGAGGAGAGGAGAGAGAGAGAGGAGAGAGAAGAGAGAGAGAAGAGGAGAGAGCTTGAATAACTCAACTGTGGAAATTCCCTTTGCAAAGAGAGAGAAAGAAGAAAAGGACTTTGCTTTGTGAGTAAAGAGAGAGAGGAGAGAGGAGGAGAGAGCGAGAATAGAGAAGAAATGGAAAAAGAGAGAGATAGAGGAGAGTCCTCTTTAATGGAAAAGCCTAGAGAGAGAGAGAGAGAAAGAGGAGAGGATATGAAGTAACTGAAATTTGAAAAAGCTTTCGAAAAGGAGAGAAAAGGAGAGAGCCTCTGACCTTTGTAAAGAGAGAGAGAGAGAGAGAGAGAGAGAGAGAGAGAGAGAGAGAAAAGAAAGAGAGAGAGAGAAAGAAGAGAAGAAGAGAGAAAGGGAAAAAGGAAAAGAGAGAGCGAGAGAGAGATGGATAAGAGAGAGAGAGAGAGAGAGATGAATAACTCTGCTGTAAAAAAGCTTTTATCTTTGTGTGTCAACTGTAAATGAGCCTATGTAATATAGATAATATAGATGGAGATAGATGAATAACTAACCTGCAAAAAAGGCCTTTTTGAGAGAGAGAAAACTAATGATAACTCATTTGTCAAAAACTATTGTAAGAGAGAGACACTGATGAATAACTCAGCTGTAAAACCACCGAAGCAATAACGGCAAGAGAGAGAGAGAGAGAGAGAGAGAGAGAGAGAGAGAGAGAGAGAGAGAGAGAGAATTTCCCTGGTCGTTTCGGACAAAAGAAATAAGCGGAAAATGAAAAATGAAAAGAAAAACGGTTAAAAGAAACGGGAATGGAAGAGAGGGAATTAGCGGTAATCAGCTGATTTGAGTGATTTGCGACCGGAGATCTCTTAGGAATGAATGGCAGATGATGTAGAATTAGATAGTAAATTAAAACCAAATGCGGAGATGATTATCGTAATGACCATGAGTACGTGAGATGAGAAGAGAATTTAGCCTACTCATTGTACACATGTGTATATAAGTGTACATAGTACACATATATATATTCATTGTACACGTATTTCTCTGCATGTGTGCAGGGACTATATATGTGTATAATACACATATATGTTTCAACTATATATATATATATAATATATAATATATATATATATATATATATATATATATATATTATAGTATATTATATGAATACAATGTATAACATCTTCATTGTGCACCCACATATGCATAATTGCATAATTAATATTCATTGTACACGTATGTATGTATAAGTGTAGCTTGAATCTATGTATATACATATTCAGTGAATATAATTGTACACTTGTGTATATATAAGTGTACGATACATATATAAGGTGCATTGTGTAATTACATATATTCATTGTAAACTATATATACCAAAGTGTACAGTGAATATTCATTGCACACGTATGTATAGATATCTCCATTAAATCCTAGTCTTGAATATAGCTCAGATGATAAAGTTTGTGTAAATTGTACGTGGGGTAAGGCTGTAGTATAATTTATGATATGGCCACCGTTGTACAAATATGCACGTATCGATATTGTACAAATATGCACGTATCACCATTGTACAAATAGGTACGTATTCGCAAGTAATACTGCCCGTGTCGCAAATAATATTCCCTACGTGCAAACTAAATTTTCATGTGTAGAATTTTCGACAACCTCCCCCCCCCCCCCCCCCCCCCCCCCCCCCCCCCCCCCCCCCCCCCCCCCCCCCCCCCCCCCCCCCCCGCCCCCCCCCCACCCCCCCCCCCCCCCTCCCTCCGTCCAAAGTTTTTCTCCCTACGGCCACCCTTCTTGTGCAACTATTTTCATTCCTTTCACTATACCTCCGTTCATATTCCATTTCTTTCATCTTATTTTCCACTCTCTCCTGACAGTTGTGTCACAGTGCAATTGCTTTGAGGTTTTCCTCCTATTACACCTTTCAAACTATTTTATTTTTTACTACCAATTCCCCGTTTCAGCGCTGAAGGACCCCGTAGGTCCCAGCGCTTGGCCTTTGGCATAAACTCTATATTCTCAGAGGTTCGTAAATTCTATATTCTATCTGACTATCAAGTTATTTGCTATAGAAATTCCTTGTACAGTTGCAAGAAAAAAAAAATGAAGGAATAGAGAAAAATAATCCACGCTATAGAAGAGTACTATTTGGGATAGGTCAAAAAGGCACGAAAAACAAGTAAGAAGTATTTGAAGAGAAGAAGAAGAAGAAGAAGAAGAAGAAGAAGAAAAGAGGAGTAGGAGGAGGAGGAGAGAGAGAAGAGGAGGAGGAGAAGAAAAATAGGAGGAGGAGGAGAAGGAAAAGGAGAGGAAGAAGAAGTGGAGGAGAAGAAAATGAAAAGTAGGAG
>NC_087210.1:6654214-6664214 GCF_015104395.2 Macrobrachium nipponense | reverse complement strand
GGTTCATTGACTTGAAATTCAGGCATCCAAAGAATATTATGGTGTTCATTCGAAAGAAAATAACAGAAGGTAATAAGAGATATAGAAAGAGATCAGCTATTAGGAAAAAAGTTAACACGCGTTATGTCATTTTTCATTTTAATCCATAGAGTGCACCAACTTTAACACAAATTTGAAGGATTCTCTCTTTTGAACCCGTCCATAATCTTCAAGTCATCATAAGACCAGGTATAAACAATCCTCTTGAACGCTCAAGAAGTGAGGCCCTGGGGAGTTGTTTTGTATCATACGTTCAAAGACAAGATCATCACAGCTGAGCCCCGTGCTTCTTGGGGTGTAGATGTAAGAGGAAGTGGAAAAAGATAGACTGATATATATATATAGTATATATATATATATATATATATATATATATATATATATATATACACACATATATATATCACTGGTAAAAATGTTGTTACAACAGCATTCCATCTTATAAAAGGAGCCCATAAAAACGCCAAAATATAGAAACTAAGCCCTATTTTTCAGAGACGATAGAGTCAACCTTGATTAAACAAAGACAGGTGATGAACATCTCAGCTGGGGTGACCTAGTAAAGACGGCTACCTGTGGATGGATCTCTTGGTATAAATACCACCTTTTCTGTAACTTTTCTCATTCATCTTGCAGAAGAGGGGGGAGACAGCAGTCTGAAATATAGTACTTACTTTCTATAATTTGGCGTTTTATGGGCTCCTTTTATTAGATGTGTGTGTGTGTGTGTGTGTGTTATGAGGGTTCGAGACATCCTTGTTCTTCACTCAATTTCTTTGCTTGTAATCAATAACAGTGTGAGTTCCCACTCTTCATTCAGAAAAATACTCCAACTAACTGCACCCAGACATTCAGTGTTGGTGCGTTTGTGAGTATAATGTCGAGCGTTTGTTTATGATGAGGTTGTATGTCGAGTTTCGCACCAACAGCTTCCGTAGCGCTGGAGTGTATAGGACAGAATCTCATGAATATTTAAGTTCCTTGGAAATTTTCAGGCATTTGCATACACATGCATATATGCTGCTGGCGCCTTCACGAGTGCATACATAAAATTGCAAAATTATTCATGCTCTATCCGACGAGCTAGTAGCCTGTGCTGCTCCCGCAGGTATACAATAAATTTCATATGCATTCCTATTCATCCGGGCTGAGAGATGCATATGGAGTTATGCTTTGTTAGATATCAGTAATTGGCGTAGTTATTTATACTAAGAGGAATAAGGCGCTCTCTCACCTCATGCAATAGATTTCATTCGTCAGGAATAATTATAAAACATAGGTACTTGATTATATCGTATGACTTCTATTTTCAATCTCAATTCAAAATAACCCACGGACTGGTCCTAATTAAATTCTAGGAAACTCTTCTCCTTTTCATAAGTCTTATGTGATTCTTTACTCCTTTCCCTTCCTCTCTCCTTCTCTCCTCTCTCTCTCTCTCCATCTCTCTCTCTCTCTCTCTCTCTCTCTCTCCCCCTCTTCTTCTCTCCTCCTTCTCTCTCTTAAGTGAATGTTCTTTTAATGAGGTTTGGTTTATAAAAGCAATGAAATTGTTATATGCCAATGACTCTCGCTCCCTACGCTGTTCATTTGAAGTGCCTTATAAGTAACTCTCTCTCTCTCTCTCTCTCTCTCTCTCTCTCTCTCTCTCTCTCTCTCTCTCTCTCTATATATATATATATATATATATATATATATATATACATACATACACATATATATAATATATATATATATATATATATATATATATATATAGTGTGTGGTGTGTGTGTGTGTGCGCGCGCGAATGCACGCAGACGCGTGTTTATACCCTTTACTTTATTAGGCTCTCTCCTTTTATATAATGACATTCTATTCTGTCGAAACGTCCCTGACGAGTTAATAATATTTTCTGCTCCTTCCAGAAGAATGTCTGAGCATTTCGAATCCCTAGAGAGAGAGAGAGAGAGAGAGAGAGAGAGAGAGAGAGAGAGAGAGAGATAAATATTGTTTTCACCTCCGCCATTTGTGGTCGTTCAATCCCACTCTATTGGCCATTCTCGGGGGCGTTCAGTCGGCCATTTATATCGACTGGTGTGAGCGAGATTCACTCGCGATCATCTCTTTATCATACCAATATCTGGTCCACGTCAGAGAGAGGGATTCTGGGTATCTCGTTTTGTCCGCCAAGTTGGGCGATCAGCGCGGGACCCGGCCCTTATCACTCTTCTTATAAAAAGTGGAAGGGAAAAATGTTTAGCCAGAGAACCAGATAAGAAAGATATCGTTGGTAACCTTTTATATATATATATATCTTTTAAGAAACGAGTATGATGTGTGTTGGTGTGGTGATCATTTTCGTAATGTCAATATTAAATTTTGGAAACATAATTTAGTGTGAAACTACCTTCTCTCGGCCTCTCCTATATCTTTCCTTATCGATTTCAGTATTTAAAATGGGGCCAAAATCAATATTTTCGGTTTTTACATGTATAAAACCACAACTGTAAACATGGCTAAAAAATATTTGGAATTTTTGCTCAGCAAGTACTATACAAAGTTGAAGAATGTCGGTCATAGATTACTACTGTTTTCATGAATTCACTGTGAATTGCCATTTTTTCATTCATTTACGTGCTTTTCTAGCCAAAGATTTCATATAATGTTTCCATGACATCTGAGTCTTTCAATATTTTTATGGTCATACTGATCACCCATTTTATAGATTCTGCAGCGCTCTCTCTCTCTCTCTCTCTCTCTCTCTCTCTCTCTCTCTCTCTCTCTCTCTCTCTCTCTCTCTCTCTCTCTCTCTCTCTCATACTTTTGTCGGTCAATTTTGGCAAATACATCTATGCTGAAATCTATATTTTCGGTTCCCTGTTTGTGGAACGTGAGGAACTGGAGTCATGATTAAAATTTGTAAGTAATATTACGAAGCCAACATTAAACAGAGTTGAAGCATTTCACTCAATATTTTTAGCATTATTTTCCAATCGTAAATTTTCTCTTCGAGTTACAGATTTGATCAGATGTTTAACGTTTGATTCTATACCATTAAAACATAATTAAAGAATTTCACCCAATATTTTTAGCATTATTTTCCAATCGTAAAACTTCTCTTCGAGTTACAGATTTTATCAAATGTTTAAACGTTTCATTCTATACTACTATATGCTGTGTGGTACCGAACACCCATTGCGTGCATGCATTTAAACCCAGGCTCTCTCTCTCTCTCTCTCTCTCTCTCTCTCAACAGAAGAAGAGATTCAAGCATGAAGAAAGAGAGCCGTATATAAAACGCCGCTGCCTTTTGTTACACGTACCTCATTAAGAGGGAGCAGGACAGCGAAACTTTGGTATAATGGCCAAAAGGGATCTTACGGAGAAACTTTTATTTTTACCATTACAGCCTTTAATGCGCTTCCTAGAAATACGGCTTCCGAAGTTGCTATCTTCCATTACGAACATGCTCGGCTGGAGTGGTTAGCGGGTCATTCTTTTCACAAGCAAAAATAAGTAAAAAAAAAAAAAAAAAATCCGCCGAAGTTTCATCGGCGCAGTCGAATTTTCTGTACAACGCATGACGTTTCAAATCGCCAGCTATGAGCTGTAGCGTTTCAGTTGCTCACCAGGTACGGTAGAGTGAGGATGCATTCCATGCCTCCGGAAAGCGCTGCCAGATGCACGATCCATGGTTAACTTTAACCTTAAATAAAATATAAATTTATGAGGTTAGGGTTTGCAATTTGGTATGTTTGATGATTGGATGGTGGATGATCAGAATGCCAATTTGCAGCCCTCTAGTCTCAGTAGTTTTTAAGATTTGAAGGTGGACAGAATAAAGTGCGGACGGACGAACAGACAAAGCCGGCACAATAGTGTTCTTTTACAGAAAACTAAAAAATGGAAAAAAGGTTTGTTATTCACTTTTAGACCAGTTATACTAGCTATATATATATATATATATATATATATATATATATATATATATATATATATATATATATATATATTCAAGAGTTGACTCAACGTTAAGGAGATCAGTATAATGCTTATTGGGGATACTGGTTCACAATTCCCAAGTTGCTGGTAAAGAACCGTAAATATTTTCATAAGTTTTACTGAAATCATCCTTTAATAGTATCATAATACCAGGGCAGTATCCGTGCATTCTAATGATCTTCTTTTATGCATATTCTCCATCTTTAATTTTCGCATCATCCGCCTCATTTGTTGTGTCCAATTTCTTTCATCTTCAGTTTATGAAATGCATAATTATTTAACGCTTTTTTTATACGTTTAAGTTTTTGCAATTTCATATTCAAGTGATTTTCGCTTACTCAGGGAATAAGACTACAAACTAATTTTCTATTGTTGTTGTTGTTAGGGATATTAAAGGTCTATGGAAAAGCCTGAAAAGGCCTGAATAAAAGGTTTCACGTTGAGTTAAAGATACAGGAATTTCAGGATAGGATATTTATGGTATATTTATTAGAATGAAAAAGTAAAAAGATAAATAATATGCATGTCAAACAGTACAGAAAAAAAAATTTACTAAATATAGATTATTTTAATTTTCGTTGGCTAAACAAAGGGCTGTTTGACCTAGATTTTAGCACGTTTTGATTTACGTTAAAAGTTAAGAATATAATGTGTAATTGGAAAATCTTGCACGCGCCCAGATTAAGCTGGAGGTCGGGTCACGCCTCTTTTTATTAAAATGAAGTATGTAGAAACGTAAGCCCCCAAAATTTTTTTACCGACAATATTCTGGAATTCTTCTCGCATCATCAATATGTGAGTCATCTTCGATGAAGTTTTTTTTTCTACGCGTGTGATTTTTGTCTTCAACTTTATCGAAGTCTTTCTTTTGCTTCTTGCTTCTTCTGCCTTTTTCGTTCGTTTAACTTGTGTATTGACGCTTTTTTTTTTTTTATACTTCACTTATTGATTGCACTCTTACTTTCTTCCTCGTGTAAACTCCTTCTGTTGGTCTTTGTCTCATCGACACATCAAAAATCTCCACTTGCCACCTGGTTCATTTGATTATTTATTTCTTTAGTTATTTTCTTCCTAGGCATCCTTCTATCGCTTCCTACCTCATCACCGCCTGTTTCTACAAGTCCTTCATCGCCTCCTTCATTTTGCTCTCTGTTTTATTTTTTTTTTTTTTCCTATTTTCTAAGTCTTGCTTTTTTGGGTTCTCTCTCTCTCTCTCTCTCTCTCTCTCTCTCTCTCTCTCTCTCTCTCTCTTCACACACACACATCCAGTGAATTCTTTCCACTGATTCCTGCTTCCTGGACTCTCTCTCTCTCTCTTCCAGTGACTTCTTTCCACTGATTCCTGCTTCCATTCTCTCTCTCTCTCTCTCTCTCTCTCTCTCTCTCTCTCTCTCTCTCTCTCTCTCTCTCACACACACACACACACAAAACCAGTGAATTCTTTCCACTGATCCCCTCTCTCTCTCTCTCTCTCTCTCTCTCTCTCTCTCTCTCTCTCTCTCTCTCTCTCTCTCTCGTCTTTTCTTTTATCCAGTGAACTCTTTCCACTGATTCGTGCTTGCTGGATTCTCTCCTCTCGCCTCAGGATTCACCAAGTTCTTTCCTTCGCTTCCAGTTTTATCAGCTTCTGTCTGTAATTGCCCATTTCAAGACTCTCTTTCGTTCGTCTTTATTTTTATTTTTTTTATTTTTAGCTTGCTTCCTACTTCCAAAATTTCATTACCTGCCTTCCTAGCTATATCAGTTTCTGTCACTTTCTTTCTGTGTTATGCGTTTCTTCCTCCTGTTTCATTCTCTCCATATTCACGATTTTCGTAATATTGTATTTCAATATTTAATGGTATTGTTCCTCAGCCTTCCGTATTCAGCCTCCTCTGTCTGTTTATTTAACTACTTTTTTTTATTAATTATTTAATCGATTATATATATATATATATATATATATATATATATATATATATATATAATCCCTAGCCATATGAAGAAATACGTTTGCACACATTTGGTTTAAAGGTGAATGGAAGGTAAGATTAAAAAAATATGTATAGAACGTTATGAATGAATAAATAGATAAATACAAAATAAATAAATACATATACAAATAAATATATACATATATGTTACACACACATAATATATATATATATATATATATATATATATATATATTATATATAGGTGTGTGTATGTATATTATATATATATATAATATATATATATATATATGTGTGTGTGTGTGTGTAACATATATGTATATATTTATTTGTATATGTATTTATTTATTTGTTTATCTGTTTTTTATTCATTTATAACGTTCTGTACATATTTTGTAATCTTACCTTCCATTCACCTTTAAACCAAAGGTGTGTAAACGTATTTCTTCATATGGCCGGGGATGAAAGTGCTGTCATTTAGCAGGAGTAATTAATTGTTATAGAATCCAGTGGGTCTCATTAATGCGACTGTTGGGGTATTAATGGGATGGTGTTTCAGAAATATTGAAAATACAGCTTCACCAGCCATCACTTGAGCTGTAGAACAGAAATGCGTACGACTTACACTATAGCATATATTAAATAATATGTAGTAGATAATCACAGGCAAATTCCCACAGAGATACTAAATATTTTAAGTATTATGTGGATGTGTTTGTTTGTACGTATGTCCCTCTTCTACCAACTGGCTGCGTTTAGTCGATTATAAACTTTTCCTACAAGCAACGTTTCATGCTGAAATGTTAGCAGAGCATCACAGTTTGCAGAGTGTGGAAAGAAAGAGAGAGAGAGAGAGAGAGAGAGAGAGAGAGAGAGAGAGAGAGAGAGAGAGAAGAGAGAATTAGTAATTTATAACTGCCATTCATACCAATATGTGTGGACACTGTCACGGAAACTATGCTAGTAAGGCATCATCGATTAAACGCAAAATGTAATTGAGAAACATCTGGATATCGAAAGGATCCAACGCCCAGGTACCCGTGTGGGCGCTCGGAACGGCCAAGTTAGAATATAATGATCAGAAATGGGTCGAAATAATCTGTCGTTAGCGTAGCAACTAACCCCCTCTCCCCCCCCAACCGTGAGCCAGCGTCATCATCATACGCATTCGGCGGGGATTATAAGTATCCGGAGATAATTAGGCGAAATCAGGTGGGTCGTAATTAATTATAGGCATCACATATAGCGGGTATCTTGTTATGTTCCCTGACTAATAAACGAGCTCGCTGTTCAATTTGCTGAAATGCATGACGCTCCCAATATCCAGGTGGAAACTCATTTTACATTTTTTTTTTATAAAGATGACGAGCGATGATTACTTTTTTTATACGCCCACTCAGTATAATCGCTCTAACGTGCGTGCGCGCAAGCACCGCCACATTATATCTATATATATCTATCTATCTATCTATCTATATATATATATATATATATATATATAAATTATATACACCCACATGCATACATACATATAGTACATGCATACATACATATATTGCCAATGGATGTTTATATTTGAAATTTTCTTTTACCTATTCGAATAATCTGTACTATACTTCATGGTTTTTAAAATTTCTTCTTCTTTTACTTCCTCTTCTTCTTTTTATTATTATTGTTATTATTATTATTGTTATTATTATTATTATTATTATTATTATTATTATTATTTATATTCCAAATTAATGCAGGTATCTAAAGAATAGACTCTATACCATTCCATTCACGCCACTAGCTGGGCCTTTACTACTCTAAAACCAAATGGAAATCCCCACCCCCGCCACCCTCTCGACCCTAAATCTCGGCCAGTAAAAAACAAAGTTATTTCTACATAAACGTATAAAGCCATAAGGAAATCATCTGCCGTGCATGATATACACTCCAAGCACCATATCAGCTCTAAGGATCGAGTGTTTTATATGAATGGTTGCAATTGTTTGTAGGTCAGAGAGAGAGAGAGAGAGAGAGAGAGAGAGAGAGAGAGAGAGAGAGAGGAGAGAGAGAACAATAGCTGACTTTAGCTTTAAATACTGAAAGAAAGATAGTCGACAGATGTTCATTGGAGTCTCTTAACAGAATAATTTAATCCCTTAGACAGTTGCAGCTAAGAATGATGTGCCTTATCTTTGTTGGCAAGAAGTGTTTAATCGCGTCTTATGAGATGTAATTGTGAAAATAGAATATTTTGGTAACTGTTCTTATTTTCACTGTACGTTTCTGTTGACTAGAGGACTTTCTTGGAAATTTTTATTTTTATTTATATATTTATTTATTTATTTATTCTGATGATAATGATGAAGATCTCTGCCTGATCGTTTTCTTTCACTCCTGGTTGGTGCTCGTACCACTAATTACTGCAAGGTAGCTGGTGTTTCTTGCTGCAAGGTAGCTGGTGTTTCTTGCACAGGTTCCAGTGGAGGGCTTTTGCCTCTGAATCATGGCTCTTTTTGTACTGGTTCTGTGCAAGTGCCGGACATTCGCTTGCTATGTGGTTTATGGTCTTGTTTTTCATATTGCACTTCCTGCATGTGGGTGAGATGTTATTTCCATCTTTCGTTCTATGGGCCTGATCTTGTGCCGCTGTTATCATCCCTTCTGTTTCCTCCTTGAGCTCTCCCCTCTGTAGCCATTGCCATGTTTCATCGCTGGCCACTTATTTAGTCTGTCTCATGTATTGTTCGTGCATTGGTTTGTTGTGCCATTCCTCTGTTCTGTTTGTCATTCTCCTGCTTGTATATTTCTGGGTCTTCGTCTACTTTTATTATTATTATTATTATTATTATTATTATTATTATTATTATTATTATTATTATTATTATTATTATTATTATGCAGAAGATGAGCCCTGTTCATAAGGATCAGCCCCACAGGGGCTATTGACTTGGACTCCAAGCGTCCAAAGAATATGATGTTCATTAGGAAGAAGTAAGAGGAGGTGAAGGGAAATGCATAAAGAAGAGATCCCACTTAAGAAAAGTAATAAACTTATAAATAGATAAAAATGTGATGATGATTTTCACCTCTTCATTTTCCTGCTGCAGTCGGTGATAACGATACCATAATCTCGTCATTTTTTTTCCTTTTTGTTTTCCATGACGGAAATCAAAATATTGTGGAGACTAGATAATGTTGTTGAACGGTGCCGCAACTCTGATCGATAGGTAAATATTTGGAAAAGACAGCTCGCTAATGCTCCCTGAAGCGTTATCATTCTCCAGCACTGTGTACACTCTTGCTATTATCTTGGTTATCGTAACCACCCACGGGTTTTTGGTGTATTATTAATATTATTGGAGAAACAAATCCACAGTTATGTAAATGTACATATATTTAAGTTTAAATATATGTACATTGACATAACGGTGGATTTGTGTCTCCATTTGAAGACTCGTGCTACTATGAGGATTTTTTCATTAATATTGTTAGGAAAACAGAGAAAACATTATGTAAATTGAATACGTTGGCGCAGTTTTCATCTTCAACGTTACATGTTTAAAAATTGGGTCATTACCTAAATTATTATTATTATTATTATTATTATTATTATTTTATTATTATTATTATTAAAAACAGAAAACTTTGCTAACTGAATTGCCACTGATGCAGCTGTCACGTTCAACACCACGTGTTAAAAGAGGGTTTGCTCCCCTTAGGGGGTTAGTGCCGCCATTGCACCTCATTCGGTGCAATGTAGGCATTACTTAAGGTTCTTTGCAGCGACCCTTCGGCCCCTAGCAACAACCACTTTCATTCCTTTTACTGTACCTCCTTTCATATTCCCTCTCTTCCATCTTACTGTCCACCCTCTCCTAACAATTGTTTCATAGTGCAACTGTGAGGTTTTCCTCCTGTTACGCCTTTGTAACCTTTTAATGTCAATTTCCGTTTTAACGCTGAATGGCCTTAGTTGCCACAGTGCTTGGCATAATGCCAAAAATCTATATAAATTAAATTAAAAAAGGGGGTTTGCCACTTATATGTAAGGA
>NC_087210.1:6639214-6649214 GCF_015104395.2 Macrobrachium nipponense | reverse complement strand
CCCCCCCCCCCCCTACCCCCTGCTCTCTTCGCTAAACACTTGTTAGGACTGGGCTGAAAGAAGCCTCTCTTCCTCTCTCCTTCCTCCTCCCTTCCCTCTCTTCTCTTACCTCGAGCCTTCCCTTCTCTTATTCATGTGTTTCTAATTCTATACTCTCTCTCTCTCTCTCTCTCTCTCTCTCTCTCTCTCTCTCTCTCTCTATATACATTCCCCTTATCACTCTTTTGTTTCTAATTCTGTACAGTCCTCTCTCTCTCTCTCTCTCTCTCTCTCTCTCTCTCTCTCTCTCTCTCAATGTACCGCTTTCTTACTTTTGTGAGGTAATGTACGAGCAAACCACGGAAGGTTTGAAACTTTTACTAGATGCAGACGTCCAGCTGGCATGGGAAGTACGAGAAAGGACTCGTGTGGACGAGCGCTTTCATCAAAATATTCTTCGTTTATATTTAAATAAGAAATTGTGAAACATCACTGAGTAATTGGTAATTCATTATTATTATTATTATTATTGTTATTATTATTATTATTATTATTATTATTATTATTATTATTATTCTGTTAAAGAGAACGGCAGAATTAAGCGAGTTGATTTTATATATATTTTTTTTTTCAAAGAATGTAGGTTTGTAGTTGGAGAGAACAATATATAAAATCACTCGCTTAGTTCTGCCATTCTCTTTAACCGAATTTTCCTGAAAGAGGGTCTTTTACCAAAATATTATTATTATTATTATTATTATTATTATTATTATTATTATTATTATTATTATTATTATTATTATTATTATTATTATTATTATTATATTCAGAAGATGAACCAATTCTTAGTTTTTATTTTAAAGAAGGAACTGTTGAAAACAATACTTGAGTGATTGCTAATTTATTATTATTATTTTATTATTATTATTATTATTATTATTATTATTATTATTATTATTATTATTATTGAGAAGATGAACCCTATTCATATTGAACAAGCCCAACACATGGTCCATCGACTTGAAATTCAAGCTTCCGAAGATTATGACGTTCATTTAGAAGAAGTACCCCGTATGGGGGGTGGTGGGGTGGGGGTGTGGATAGTGACGTCAGTACACCTCACACGTTGCACTGTAGGCATTACTTGAGGATTTTTACAGCGTCCCTTCGGCCCGTACCTGCAACCCCTTTCATTTCTTTAATATACCTCCGTTCATATTCTCTTTATCCATCTTTGTATCCACCCTCTCCTAGCAATTATTGCATAGTGCAACTGCGAGCTTTTCCTCCTGTTACACCTTTAAAGCCTTTCTACTCTCAATTTATTCTCTTTATCAGTTTTGTATCCACCCTCTCCTAGCAATTATTGCATAGTGCAACTGCGAGCTTTTCCTCCTGTTACACCTTTAAAGCCTTTCTACTCTCAATTTACCTGTCAGCGCTGAATGACCTCGTAGGTCCCATTGCTTGGGCTTGGCTATATTCCATTTCCAATAGGAAGAAGTAAGAGGAGGCAAAGGGAAATACAAACAGAAAAGATCTGACTTATTAAAAAAAAGAAAATATAAATTACTAAAATAATGAACACATATATTGACATTTTTATCTCCAGCACTTTTGCAAATACTTCCAGTTCATCACGGAATGAAAACAAACTGTAAATTATAATTAACATAAATGTACCTCATTGCAATCTCTTTGTGTTGAAGGCAACTAAAGAATCATGCCCATGTTGATACTCGAAGATCAATTAACAAGCACGAAAGAAATGTCCCTGTCAAGGAAATTTATCTTTTATCTCATATTTCTTTTCGAAGTTCTCAGTTCCAGAGGTCCTTTATTCCTCAGACACTGTTGGGCTGTGGGACAGCCTCCCTGAGGATGTCGTCCAATTAAAACTTCAGAACTTCGAGCGAAAAGTGCATTGCATTACTACCTTAACACTATTCTTCTTGCATTTTTAAATATTTTTTATCTATTATTATTTTTTTCTGCCTTCTTAATATGTTTGATCTCTTCTACTTGTATTCGCCTTGGCTTAATTCTTCCTAATGGACTCCATATTCTTTGGAAGCTTGTATTTCAAGTCAATAGCCCCTGATGTGGGCATGTTCCATATGAATAGGGCTCATCCACTGAATAATAAATATAATAATAATAATAATAGAAATACTTGGCACGATCCCAAGATCACCTGAAAAGGGACCTGGAAAAACTAGATGCCGAAGTAGCTTCAGGACTCATGCAGACATGGTGAGAAAAGGGATGGACTCCTAAGGAGGCAGGATGCAACCCGGAACAGCCCCCCCCACCCCCCCCCCCCCCCACAAACCCACCCCCCCACCCCCCATCCCCCACACTATAAAAACCACAGTCTGATAGGATGACTGTGATAGACCAAAAAATAATATATAATAATAATGATACCAAGAAATAATAATTAAAGTTGCACCTGAAAGCCAGTAATATGAATTCACTTATAAACTCAGCAAACCGTGGAATGTATATCATGTCCAAATATTCATTTTGTTCTGTTATTACCCCTCTTTAGGGAAGTAAGGTGGGGACGAAAGTAATTTGTATTAGGATTTAATGCCGAGCTTCTCGTTATTGTCTAGCGTATTCAGGCTGTTCCTTACTTCCACCAGCTGTTTGGTATATATATATATATATATGTATATATATATATATATATATATATATATATATATATATATTTATTTTTTTTTACTTATGCATGTAAAGTCTAATGACCATTACCATCCATTGAGAAAATTAAATTTTTTTTTATAAATAAGAAATAGTGCACTATGTCATTATATATATTATATATTAATATATAGCTATATAATATAGAAAAAAATTTTTTTTAAATATTATATATTATTATCTTATAATATAGATTATATATATATATATTAAATATATATATATATACATATATATAATATATAATATATTGTATTATATAAATATATTAATATATATTATATATATTATATTATTATAATATATATATACTATATATATATATTATGTATATTACATATAGTATACGTATATAATATTACATATTGCGTCGTCAATTTAATAAAAGGATAAACTTTTAAGTTTCTTATATATATATATATATATATATATTATATATATATATATATATATATATATATATTATATATATTTATATAGTATATAATTATAATATATATATAAATATAAATAGATAGATAGATAGATATATATATCCATTAACAAATTGTCTGATTTATCGTTCCGTAAACATTTTATCTATGATGCAATATCATGTTAAGAAAGCAATTGTATATGCATTACCTAAATTATACTATAATCCTAACGTCAAATAACAAATACTATTTTATCAAGAAAATCTTCATCTCTTCCTGAAGCATCCAATGTATACCTCCTATTCTCCTAATGTACATTCCTGGACGAGACTCTTTCGTTTCACTGTAACAAATTCTCGACAATTAAAGCCACCTAACAGTCTATTAAGCGAGAGAGAGAGAGAGAGAGAGAGAGAGAGAGAGAGAGAGAGAAGAGAGAGAGAGAGAGAGAGAGACAAAATGTTTACCTCCGAAACAGCTTTGATGTTGACGTCGTTACATTTACGAATTTAAATTCGTAAACAAACCAATATATATATTCAGGAAATTCTAAACTCAAGGAATGTCACAAGACTTATGATAATTTTGCTCAAACTTCGGAGTTATTATTATTATTATTATTATTATTATTATTATTATTATTATTATTATTATTATTATTATCCTAACCTCAAGGAAAGTCACAAGACTTATATTATTATTATTATTATTATTATTATTGATATTATTATTATTATTATTATTATTATTATTATTTCCAATGCGTATTAGCGTGAAGGGTGAAGTATTTTTTCCCGTCGTTATTTCTTTGAGTTTTTGTGTAGGAAGTATATTGTAATTTTGTGTATACGATACATTATAGTATTCCTTGCCTCACTAGCTTAAGGGGAAACGAGCATTAACCCGACCATTAAAAGCCCTTTCCTCGATACATCTTCTGTGATGTCTTGTATGCCCAGAATCCCACCCCGTCCCTCCTCCTCCCCTCCCCCCCGCCCCCTCCCCTATATTGAACGCGCTGGCACACTCAAAACAAACACACATAAATTTATAAGACTCTCCTTCACCGCACCTTTCAACCCACTTCTTCTGCTTCCGCGCCTTTCTCCATATCCCATGTTTAAGTCTTTGGAGGGCCCTCCTCCCGCCCGCCCCCCCCCACCCCCACCTCATTCCTCTTCTCTCCTCCTCCCTTCCCCTCCCCTCCCCTCCTTCCCTTTGTACATCCAAGTTCTCTCTTTCCTACCCTCCCTCCTCCTCCTCCTCCTCCTCCTCCTCTCCCTATCCCGTCTGGAAATCCTGGGTCCTGGATCGGTGCCAAGTCAGAATGTTGTCCCTGTTCTTTGGCATCGAAAGTTTATGGCACGATAAGAATCCTCTGGTAGCTAAAATCTCATTTTTTCCTCTCTCTCTCTCTCTCTCTCTCTCTCTCTCTCTCACGTTTTATTTTTATAATCTGAGGGGACTTCATTGCATGTTGATATATTTCAATTGCTTCTTTTGTTCTTCCTCTTCTTCTTCTTCTTCTTCTTCTTCTTCTTCTTCTTCTTCTTCTTCTTCTTTCTTCTTCCTCTCTGTTTATTGGTTCATTGTTTCTTTCTCCATTTCCGAGATGTAATGTATTTTCAGATTATAAATGTATATGGTATAGGATGACAGGTTATATGCTCTAATTACTTCTTTTTCTCTGGCCATTACTTTATTGTTTCTGTAAGATCTTGGTCCATTTCCGTTATGTATTCATTTTAAAGACTTTAAGACATATATGATACAGCATGAGAGGTTACGTTATTCAGTTTGTCATTAAATGACACTATGAATATCTGTTATAGCGGAAACTTGTTCAGTTCGAGATTTGGTGAAAGATATTCCTCGAGATGCCTGAATTTTAATTCAACTAGGACCACCTTGAAGAATGACAAGGTGCTGAATTCTGCATAAACAGAGACTGGATTAAGTCTTTGTGCGGATGTGATAGACCCTTTATAGGGAAAGTTTAAAGGAGAGACACTTTTCAGAAAGAATCCAGGTCAGACTTTGTTTACATTAGAGATGAAACGAACTGAGGTTGCTAGGTTCTCAAAATCTTGTAGAATTTTATTCCTTTTTTTTTTTTGGTTTTTTTGTAAAAGAAAACTTTTGAGATGGCTTTGTCTGTCCGTCAGCCCTTTTTCTGTCCGCACTTTTCTTGTCCGCCCTCAGATCTTAAAAACTATTGAGGTTAGAGGGCTGCAAATTGGTATTTTTATCATTCGCCCTCCAATCATCAAACATACCAAATTGCAGCCCTCTAGCCTCAGAAGTTTTTACTTTATTTAAGGTTAAATTTAGCTATAATCACGAGTCTGGCAACGCTACAGGACAGGCCACCACCGGGCCGTGGCTGAAAGCTGCATGGATCGCGCTCATACATAAAACTCAATTGCGCCGAAGGAACTTCGTCGCATTCTTTATTTGAAATCTCATTCCAGTTTTATTCTGCGGATTTACTGGACTCAGGATGTGCTCAAACTATTTTATTTTCAAATGTCAACCAACAATAGTTTTTAAGGAAATTTTCTGTGGTGTTAGCAAAATTATCGAATCCCACACAAAGAGATCATTGCTTCTTCCAAACTTCATTTTACCAGAAGTTTAGGCTTACTATTATTCGCCAACATGTCATACATATGGTTTTGACCAGAATTTTACAAGAACGAAGTTAATCATTTTGAAGACTGGTGTTTAATAAGTGTTTTACCAGTTAAATATCTGGCAACATTTTTACCATACTATTTTGACGTATATTTCCTTTGAAACTGGTACTACAGGTTTGACTGCAAGATGTATTTCGTTGGAACAGGCGTTCTGCCAAGGGCTCAAAATTAACATGATACACGCATTGGGTCTGAATATTAAAGAAGGAATGCTTTGTTACGCCTCCGAATCCAAGAATTTTTTCATAGTACCAAAGGGCTATGTTTTACAATGGTCAAAAGTTTGCTATTGTTGGCGAAACATCTACATACTGAGATGGTGGCATCATTGTCATGTTGCTTCAGAGCTTTTGTCCCAACTGGTTGAATACTGCTCTCCTGAATGAATGTTATCTGCAAATAAAAGAAACAAAAAATCTCAGAGTTTTTTTTCTCCAGTAATGGTATTAATAACCAGAGCCTATTTGCATAAGAATCCCTACTTGGTCATTCTTCCTATAGTAGATTCACATCAACCGTACATTTGATGTCTAGGCCAGTCCCTTACGACGCTCCTGATTGGCTGTTGATAAGCCAATCGCAGGGCTGGAAACTCTCAGTCTCTCTCGAGAGTTCACATGGGTAGGATCTATGTTCCATCTCTCCTGAGGTATACGTCTTTCAGGGGAGGTAGAGCATTCATCCTGCCTATGTGAACTCTCGAGAGAGACTGAGAGTTTCCAGCCCTGTGATTGGCTCATCAACAGCCAATCAGAAGCGTCGTAAGGGACTGGTCCAGACATCAAATGCACGGTTGATGTGAATCTACTGTAGTTATCATTTCAATAGAGCAGTTTCTCTCAATTTTCTTGTTAAAGCGCGATGTCAGTGTGCATTACACCTTTTGCCCCAACTTTGTTTGGATACTGCTCTCCTGAAGTGAAGTTAGCTGATAAAAAACAAGGCGTGATCCAACCTCCAGTTTACTCGAAATGCGTGCTAAAATTTGTGGTCGAATAGCGCGTTGTTTCACCAACGAAAATTAAAATGAATAGGCTATATTTTATTAGAAATAATTTTTCTGTGTTGTTCAACATGCGCATTATTTATTTTTTTTACATTTTCGTTCTTATAAATAATTCATAGATATCCTATCCTAAAATTCCTGTATCTTTAACTCAACTCGAAACATCTTTTTCAGGCCTTTTTAGGCGTTCCGTAGAGCTTTCCTAACCCCCCAACCCCACAACAAGAACAACAACAAGAACAAAAACAACGACAACACAGTAGTTTGTAGGCTTACTCCCCGAGTAAACGAAAATTAATGGCATTTTTTTCGACCAATGGGGTTAATAACAAACCAATTGCATAAAAATTTATATTTTGTTACTTTTTATATTCTTCATTTCGATAGAGAATTTTTCTTTCCATTTTCTTTTAATGTAACTTTGTTATTAGTATATATATTACAATTTTCTTCTTAAAATTTGATATTGCTCTCCTGAATGGAAGTTAGCTGCTAAAATAAAAAAATAAAAAAAAATCAGCCTTTTTCGACCAGTGATATTTAATAACTTGCTTGGTTGCTGCTTGTAATTTTCATCTCAATAGAGAATTTTACCTTTCCATTTTCTTGTCATCATGTTAGTGTGTGTTATATTACACCTTTGAATATTGCTCTGTTGAATGGAAGTTACCGCTAAATAAAAAGCATATCAGCCTTTTCGACCAATGGGGATAATGACTTGCTGGATTACTTTTCGTAATTTTCATTTCAATAGAGAGTTTTTTCTTTCCATTTTTGTTGTTATGTTAGTGTGTATTATATTACACCTTTGAATATTGCTCTCCTGAATGGAAAGTAGCTGCTAAAAAACAAAAAACAAAAAAGCAACAGCAGCAGTTTCAGCCCCTTTCGACCAATAGCGTTAATAACATGAAACTATTTGCATAAGAATTTCTGCTTGGTTACTGTTCATAATTTTCATGTCAGTAGAGAAATTTGTCTTGCAACTTTCATGTTATGTTGGTAATGTCTGTGTGTGTGTGTATGTGTGTGTATTTCTCCTTTCGCAGAGCTTCAGTATCCATATTCCATCATCGAGTTGCTAAGTAATCACACTGACAGTCCCAAGAGCTCTTGCAATCCCTCCCACTACTGCTGAACTTTGGGACGGGATTCCTGACATTGTTGTGGGAGTCGATGCGGATGAGAGAAAGCGAAGGCCCCGAGTGTCTTTTCAAAATGCCAGGTTACCTTGCCTTAATTAGTTTGATAGATTTATATCTCAGCTGAGATATAAAATAAATAAATTAAATTCAATTGAAGTTAATGGATAATTAAAATAAGAATAATATTATATATTATTATATATATTATAGTATATGTATGATTAATTAATGCATATAATATATATATGTCATATATTGATATATATATATATATATATATAAAATGTGTGTGTGTTGTGTGTGTATGTATATATATATATAATATATTAAATATAGTGTGTGGTGTGTGCGTGTTAGGTGATATATCACTTATATACATATAATTATATATTATATATTATTATATTATATAAATATAATATTACTAATTTATGATTAAATATATACGTGTGTGTGTATGTGCGCGCGCGCTTGTGTTTATAACTGAATCACGAAAATTTGGAACGTGCGATGAACATATAAATAAAGCCAAAATCCACGAAGTAAAATGAAACAAAGGAGTACTACCGCTGTTACAAGGCCTTTCGACTATCGCCCTTTACTAACAGAGGTCTGCTTGGTAAATGGCGAGAGTCGAAAGGCCTTGCAGCGGCATTCCATTTGTTTTACTTTCCTTCATGGATTTTGCCTTTATACACACACACACACACACACACACACACACACACACACACACATATATATATATATATATATATATATATATATATATATATATATATATATATATCTATATATATATGTGTGTGTGTGTGTGTGTATGCATATATATGTATATATATATATATATATATATATATATATATATATATATTTATATTTATTTATATATATATATATATATATATATATATATATATATATATATATATATATATTCATAATTGTTTTGTTAATCCATTTTTCTTAATTTCTGCCTCTTTCCCATATCACGATGTTTCTACGACAGACACCTTGACAGTGACCATTAGCGAGACCAACTTGCATTAACAT
The DNA here is from genome assembly GCF_015104395.2 of Macrobrachium nipponense. Classification (NCBI taxonomy): domain Eukaryota; kingdom Metazoa; phylum Arthropoda; class Malacostraca; order Decapoda; family Palaemonidae; genus Macrobrachium; species Macrobrachium nipponense. The sequence goes on along the minus strand of NC_087210.1, from coordinate 6,640,210 downwards.
TTTACTGAACTTTCCTTATCCTTTAGTTCATCAGAAAGTCTGCTTTTGTTTTAAGAAACCAAAAGTGACTCATATATGACTTAATAGAATTCGTTCAGGATGCAAATCGAGTAAATTCGAACAGCTAAAACAAACTTAACTATGACAAGCATATCGATTAGTTTTACGTAACTAAGTATATCCGAAGTTTTGCGTTCTTTAGCTTTGCCATATTTTTACTGAACTCTCTTCATCATCATTTTTTCAAATCTGAGGTTAAACAGCTGTCCAAACTCATCTTCACAAGCTTCTTATTAAATGAGCCAAGTTAAGCTGATTACCAGCTCCTATGGCTGGCCCGAAGGATTAGATACTTTTACGTGCCCAGGAACCAATTGGTTACCTAGCAACGGGACCAACAGCGCATTGTGGGATCGGAACCACATTATATCGAGAAATGAATTTCTAATCACCAGAAATACATTCCTCTGATTCCACGTTGGCAGGGCGGGGAATCAAACTAGCCACTATCGAATCGGTAGGCGAGAACGTTAACCACTCGTCCAGCGATGAACTTTAAATGAGCTGAGGTTACTAGAAGCGTATTCATTTGGAAGGTTGAATTTCAAGGCAGTGGCCCGTTCGGTCGGCTTGATCCATACGAATAGGGTTCATATTCTGAATATGAACCCTATTCGTAAGGACAGTAAGGAGAGATACCCAAATACGCTTTATGCCATTAACTTGTGCCAGTCCTAATTTTATTTTGATTTTTTTTTTAATGAGAAAGTTAGTGGAAGGAAGCTGTAGTGTCACAAAGACCATGTTTAATTTTCTTTGCAGAGGATTATGTGCAAATTGTTTTTTATTGCTTATGACAATAACATTACATGGAAAGTTTTACATTTAGAGAGAGAGAGAGAGAGAGAGAGAGAGAGAGAGAGAGAGAGAGAGAGACTTAACATCAGGTATACATATTTCTTTTTGAAAATTATTCTGTACATTTGTTTTTGTTGC